>NC_057813.1:452174055-452284382 GCF_018294505.1 Triticum aestivum
AAGAGAAAATAGCGATATGGAGCCTTACGGCTCGTTATTGCTTACCGGGGATCGGTGCTGCACAAGGTGTCAGATAACGTATGCAAAAAAAGAAATATGATGCATGAAATTGACAAGATGTGTGGAGCACATGAGCTTTACTTATGCACGGGATCTGCGCCCGGCTTTGTACAAAGGATTACATGCAACAGCGGCAAGACTTGTACAAAAGGTGGTTGCCGGAACAGGTTCCGGCAACCGCGCCCTATGGGTAAAACTTACGAAGATGCTCAATATTCCAGGAGTTGCTCACCGGAATGCCATCTTCAGTCTCAAGGCGGACAGCGCCGGGCCTAGTGACTCGTTTCACCCGATAAGGGCCTTCCCACTTCGGCGTCAACTTGTTGGAATTCTTGGCGGACTGAATGCACCGAAGAACAAGGTCGCCTTCCTCGAAGCTTCTGGCATTAACTTTGCGGCTATGGTAGCGGCGCAAAGCTTGATGATATCGAGCAGCTCGTACAGCAGCCTGAAGACGATCCTCCTCAAGGAGCAGCGTGTCATCTTGCCGCAGCTGCTCTTGCTCAAGCTCATCATAAGCGAGCACTCCAGGTGATCCGTATTCGAGTTCCGTGGGGAGAACTGCCTCTGCTCCATAGACTAGAGCGAAAGGTGTGTGTCCAGTGGCTCGATTTGCCGTCGTTCCGGTCGACCAAAGAGCCACCGGCAGCTCCTCGATCCAGTTTCTTCCACACTTGTGCAGCCTGTCGAAAGTCCTGGTCTTGAGCCCGCGCAGCACTTCAGCGTTTGCCCTTTCCGCTTGACCGTTGCTTCTCAGATGAGCAACAGAAGCGAAGCAGACTTTGGCGCCAAGATCTTGGACGTACTGCATGAAGGTGCAGCTCGTGAATTGCGTGCCGTTGTCGGTGATGATCCTGTTAGGGATCCCGAAACGACAAACAATGGACCTGAAGAACTTGACTGCTGACTGTGATGTCACCTTCCTCACTGGTTCCACTTCCGGCCACTTTGTGAACTTGTCGATTGCAACATACAAGTACTCAAAGCCTCCGACAGCTCGGGGGAAAGGGCCGAGGATATCGAGCCCCCAGACCGAAAATGGCCAGGATAAAGGGATCGTCTGGAGAGCTTGATCTGGCTGGTGTATCTGTTTGGAATGGAACTGGCACGCTTCACACTTGGTTACTTGTGCAGTTGCATCCTGGAGGGCTGTCGGCCAAAAGAAACCTTGCCGGAAAGCTTTGCCGGCAAGTGCTCTTGCGCCAATGTGGTGGCCACATATGCCTCCATGTATCTCTGCCAACAGCTTCTGTCCGTCTTCCCGGCAAATGCACTTCAATTTCACACTGTTGAGTCTCCTTCTGTACAGTATGTTGTCGACAAACTGGTACATACTCGACTGCCGGGCTACTTTTTCCGCTTCTTCTTGCTCTTCGGGAAGTTCTCCTGTCTGAAGGAAATGGAAAATCTGTTGTGCCCATGTTGGAGCTTGTGGCTCCACAACAAGGACTAAAGGCACTTCTGCTGCTGCGGGAACATCAGCTTCTACGGCAAGGACCTGCGGCCGAGCCGGAGCTTGATGTTCCCTGGCAAGCTTGCCGGAGCAAAGCTTGTCGGGAGCGGCTGCTTCAACGGAGCAAGCACTAAGGTTTGCCGGAGCAGACTGCTCCTCAGCACTCTTGGTGTTGATCTTGGGGGCCTTCTTGGCGGCGGCTTCGGGAAGCTCTGCCGGAAAGTAGTCACCAGAAATCAACTTTCTCTTCTTGTTGTGTCCAGTTGATGGTGTTACGGATGGTTGAGTCAGCTTGAGCACAAAGATCCCTGGTTCCACAGGTAACTTTAGTGCGGCGCACTTCGACAGGCCATCAGCAATGTCATTCTGAGCTCTTGGAACATGCTCCATCTGTAGGCCGTCAAAGTGCTCTTCTAGCTTTCTCACTTCATCAACATAAGCTTCCATCAACGGACTCTGATAATTCTTGTTCACTTGGCGGACGACAAGCTGTGAGTCACCCCTGACAATGAGCTTCTTGATCCCAAGTTCTGCCGCGATCCTGAGACCGGCAAGCATGCCTTCATACTCTGTAGTATTGTTGGTTGCTTGCTCCTTGGGAAAGTGCATCTGGACTACGTACTTGAGGTGCTCTCCGGTGGGCACGACAAGAAGCACGCCCGCACCGGCGCCTTGCAGCGAGAATGCACCATCAAAGTACATCAGCCACTCTTTGCTCGCCTCCTTGACGGGGATGCTCGTCTCTGGAATTTCTTCATCTGGTGTTGGCGTCCATTCTGCTATGAATTCTGCCAATGCTCTGCTCTGGATAGTCGAAGTGCTTTCAAACTTGAGGCCAAAGCTTGACAGTTCCAGTGCCCACTCGACAATCCTGCCTGTTGCTTCTGGATTCTGCAGTATCCTCTTCAGCGGAAAGTGAGTGACGACTGTGATCTCATGTGCTTGGAAGTAATGGTGCAACTTTCTCGAGGCCATGAGAAGGCCGAAAAGCAATTTCTGCACCCCAGAGTACCTTGACCTAGCCCCCTGTAGAAGGGAACTGACAAAGTAAACTGGGCGCTGCACATTCTCTTCTGCATCTTATCGTGCTCCTGCGCAGATCCATCCTCGTCGGGACCAGAGCTTGCTGGACCAGAGCTTGCCGGGCCAGAGTTTGGCGGCGAAGCCCCCTGCTTGTCGCTAGATGCGCCTGCTATGGTTGCTGGCTCATCATTTGCCTCCCTCTCCGCCACTAATGCAACACTAACTACATGATTGGTTGCCGCTATATACAGTAGCAACTTCTCTTGTGGTTTAGGTGCGACAAGTGTTGGAGTGGAGGACAGGTATCTCTTAAAGTCCTGCAGCACAGCCTCCGCTTCCGGAGTCCATTTCAGTGGACCTGCCTTTTTCAATATTTTGAAAAATGGCAGGGCGCACTCAGCAGATCTAGAGATAAACCTGCTGAGAGCAGCCACGCAACCGGTAAGCCTTCGCACATCCTTGACGCGCTTTGGTGCTTCAATCTGCTCAATGGCCTTGATCTTGTCGGGATTGGCTTCAATTCCCCGTTGAGACACAAAGAACCCGAGAAGCTTGCCGGAGGGGACTCCAAACACACACTTCTCGGGGTTCAACTTGAGGTTGATCTTGCGCAGATTTGCAAACGTCTCGTCTAAATCTTGAATTAGGGTTGCCCTGTCCTTGCTCTTGACCACTATGTCATCCATGTAGGCCTCCACGTTTCTGTGCATCTGCGGCTCAAAAGTGTGGTGGACTACCCTTGCAAATGTTGAACCAGCATTCTTCAAACCGAAAGGCATCCGTACAAAACAGTAGGTGCCACATGGTGTGATGAATGCGGTCTTCTCCTCATCCTCTTCTGCCATGAAGATCTGATGATATCCTGAGTAGGCATCAAGAAATGAAAGAAGATCATATCCGGCCGTGGAGTCAACAATCTGGTCGATGCGCGGCAAGGGAAATGGGTCTTTGGGACAAGCTTTATTAACATCGGTAAAGTCAATACAAAGTCTCCATTTCCCGTTAGCTTTGCGCACGACAACAGGATTGGCCAGCCACGTGGGATGGAGCACTCCTCTGAGAAGGCATGCTGCTTCCAACTTCTTGATTTCTTCTGCAATGAACTCTTGACACTCCACTGCCTGCTTCCTGACTTTCTGCTTGACGGGCCGCGTATGAGGACAGACGGCCAGGTGGTGCTCAATTACTTTCCTGGGAACACCGGGGATGTCAGACGGTTGCCATGCAAACACGTCGACATTCGCCCGCAGGAAAGCAACGAGCGCGCTTTCCTATTTAGGGTCGAGAGTGGCACTGATGGTGAAGGTACCACCAGTGCCGTCCTCCTTGGCGGGCACCTTCTTGGTCTCAGGTGGAGCTGCCATTGCCTTCTTGCACTTTCCGGTGGAGCTCGATGGTGCGTCCTCGACGGTAGCGTAGCACTCCGAAGAGGTGCGCTTGCCAGAGTGGGCATCAGAGCTCTTGCCGGACTTGGTCTTCTTCTTCCCCTCGGGAGCTTCAGCGGCAAGTGACCTGCGATCTGCTGCGGCTGCTGCTTCTCGGTAGATCTTGTCGGCACAGATAAGAGCATCCTTCTTGTCGCCAGGGACAAAGATGACACTTATCGGGCCTGGCATCTTCAGAACATTGTAAGCATAGTGAGAGGCTGCCATGAATTCGGCAAGTGCTGGACGGCCAAGGATTCCATTGTAAGGCAACGGAAAGTCAGCAACGTCAAAAGTGACCCTCTCAGTCCTGAAGTTCAACTCGCTGCCAAATGTTACCGGCAACGTGATCTTTCCCTTCGGTTTGCTCCTTCCCGGGTTGATTCGTTGGAACGTGCCGGTCTCTTCGAGCTCGCTGTCAGGGATCTGGAGTTTCTGGAGCACCGCGGAGGAGATCAGGTTCAAGCCGGCCCCGCCATCAACTAACATCTTAGTGACCTTGAGGTTGCGGATAGTTGGTGAAACCAACATCGGCAAGCACCCGACCGCAGTTATGCGATCAGGGTGGTCCTCAATATCAAAGATGATAGGCGTGCTGGACCATTTCAGAGGCTTGCGTGACTCGACGGGTGGTTCTGCTGCATTAACTTCCCGCACCCACTACTTGAGCTGGCGGTGCGAAGTATGCAAAGAAGCACCACCGTCAACGCATAGGACCTCTGTGGCCTTCTGGAACTCCTGCTCATCGGTCTCGTCATCATCCATGTCTTTGTTGTCGTCGTCTTCATCCTTGTCGCGGCCACGGGGAGGCCTGTCTTCTTGCCGCTGCTTGGCCTTGCCGCGGCGTCCTCCCCGGCCGGGACGTTTCTTGCCGGATCCTCCAGCACCTTCTTGGGCCTTCTCCTTGTCGCGCCGCTCGTACTCAGCCTTTTGCTGCTCAACAAGCTGCTCAACTTTCTTGCAGCTCTGGAGGTCATGGCCCTTGGTACGGTGGATCTTGCAGTATTGCTTGCTGGAGCCGTCCTGCTTGTCGACGGCCGCCACAGCCTCTGCGACAGTCTCCTTGCCGGAGCCACCAGCATTGGCTTTGTTGGTGCCACCTCCGTTGCCGGACTTCTCAACAACTAGCACCTCTTTGCTTTTCCTCATCCTGGTGTTCCGCCGCCGGTTTTTCTTTGCCGGGGCGGCATCCTCACTGTCAGATCCTCCTGCGCCTACATTCTCTCCGGGGAGTCTCCTCCCTTCCTTAGCACGTGCGCACTTGTCGGCCAGGGCATATAGCTCACTGACGTCTCTAATCTTGCACATCGCCATCTCCTCCCGCATCCTGCGGTTCCGTATGTTCTGGTGGAACGCGCTGATCACCGCGGCAGGGTGGACGTCTGGGATGTTGTGCTGGACGTTGCTGAATCTCTAAATGTACTTGCGCAAGGGTTCTCCTTCCTTCTGGGCGAGCAGATGAAGGTCACTCTCCTGGCCATGAGGCTTGTGGCCGCCTGTGAAGGCGCCGACAAACTGATGGCATAGATCAGCCCAAGAGGATATGGAGTTATCCGGCAAGTGCATGAGCCAGGATCTGACGTTAGGCTTGAGCACCGGCGGGAAGTAGTTGGCAAGGATCTTGTCGTCCCGTCCCCTGGCAGCCTGCACCGCAATGGTGTAGATGCTGAGGAACTCCGACGGATCCGTCTTGCCGTCGTACTTCTCCGGTACGTCTGGCTTGAAGTTCTTTGTGCTGGGCCACTGGACTCGCCGTAGCTCACGAGTGAACGCAGGGCAACCCACCGCCTACAGCAAGTCGCCTGGTTCCCCTGGCGCATGCATGTCAACAGAAGGCCCAGCGCGCTTGTCAGATTGACGTCGTGCTTCTCTTCGGTGCTCAATATGAGTACGAGCGTCTTCTTGTTGTCGATCGTGAAGAACTTGGCGTTGATCGCGACGAGCTCGTGGATCCGATGATGCGGTGGAGTTGCTGTCGAGGTGGATCCGGCGAGTCGGTGATCTTGGCCTCCGGGGTGGAGATTGCATGGTGGTTGCACCTCCACCCGTCTCGTCGCCGCCGGCTCGCGCCTGGCGACTCTGCCGCGGCGGCGATGTGCTCGGCCGCTGCGGAGTGTCGCCGTTGGCGTAACCGATGAGACTCTGAATGGTGGCCCTCCATTCGTCGATCTTGTCCAACGTCGGAGGGTAATCCAGGAGTAGTTGAGCTCGCGCCAAAGCTTCTGTCAGAGTAGTGGGTGGCAGTGGCGGACGATACGAGGAGCGGGATGTGCTCGGACTTCTAACTATGTTAGAAGGAGTATTATCCTGTCCGGGCGACCGTGTCTCGCTCGTGCCGGCCCGTTGGCGTGCATGCTGGTCTTGAGCGCCCCGGGATCCACCAGCTTGATCTTGGCCCAGCAAACGTATGGTATTGCGAGTACCATGACGCTGTCGGTCCTGCGCCTCCTGAGATGGGCGCAGAACAACCACGGACGTTGAGGTCTGCGCCGCCTTGCCCTTGGACCTGGCAGCGTTGTGAGTTTCCTCGTCGACGTCCATCCTTCCGTCGGTGTCTACCCCACCACCCGTTTGCTCCAGTGGCGGTGGGACCGATGCGGACGGAGTGGCTGCCTCCGAAGCCTTCTTTTTCGGTGGCATGATGATGAAGAAAATGAGGATCTAGCTCGTGTGCACGCCGGATCAGGTTCACACAATCTCGACGTCCCCTACCTGGCGCGCCAAAGATGTTGGGGAAACTGATCCACGGACACCTATGGGACCGGAGCCCCTTTCGGTTCGGCGGGGGGCGGAGATCGCACGAAGAGCGGATCGAAGCGGGACACACGAGCAGTTTACCCAGCTTCGGAGCTCTCCGGAGAGATAACACTCCTACTGCTGCTTGTCTGATTGTATTCTGTTCTTGCTCGAGAATGAGCTAAGTGTTTTCTTGTTTACGAAGGAGTCGAACCCCCTCTACATTGCGCATGGGCCTCCTTTTATACGCTAAAGGGGTCACCGACAGGTGGCAACGTAGAGAAGGGTACAAATGTAAAAGGCGAGGTGGTTGGTACAGTTGTCTACACAGTGTACCCTACCTAACCCTGACGGCAGGGGACAAGGGCACTAAATGCCCGTCTGTGTCGCCCAAACAGTGCAGAAAGGGACCGTCAGGGGCGCCACCGTCTGCCACGACGGTGATCTTGTCAGCATTGCATGCCACTGCGCACCCCTGGCTGCACAGCCTCCCGCCACGCGTGCCTGGAAAAGCCCTCAGGGCAACACGTTGGTGGATGCACTGGAGTGCGGGCGCAGGGTGGCCGCCTGCCGCAGCAAGGGCCTTGCCGTGGCCGTTGTCTTGTCAGGCCCGGAAGCTTGTCGCTCGCCGAGCCTTGCCGGGATGTGCGGCGCGTCGCGGCAAGTTCCTTCAAATGCCTTGGTTGGCCTTCCCGGCAAGCTCCTCTTGCCGGGACCTTGTCTCCTGAGCTTAAATACTTTGTTCTTGAATGGCTCCAAGGGAGACACGGAGGATCTTGGCGGTCACCCGGCAAGCCCTTGCCACGGGGCGCTGCAACTGCCCGTGCACAAGTTCAGGGTACTAGGGTACCCCTATTCTAGTACACCGACACAAAAGATATCTACTCAAAACATCATAGGATGGCAACACATCATTGGATCATAATATGTGGCATAAAACACCATGTTCAAGTAGGGACTACAGCGGGGTTGGGGAGAGTGGACCGCGTAAAAGATATGAGGATGGTGATGATGATGGTGATGTTGATGAAGACGATCACCACAACGATGATTCCCCCTTGTGCTTCCTCCTCCATGGCCTCCCCCGTAGATGGGGAGAGGTTCTCCCTCTGGTCCTTGGCCCTCATGGCGATGATGGCCCCTCCAGGATCCTCCTCCAAGGCCTCCGGTGATGATGGCCCCTCCAGCAGGGTGCCAGATAGGGCCTAGATTGATTTCTCATGGCTACAGAGGCTTGCGGCCGCGGAACTTCCTATCTAGGTTATTTCCCAAAGGTTTATGTATTTGTAGGAGAGGTTGGCGTTGATTTCACGTCAGGGGGGGTCTCTGGGCTGTCCATGATGCAGGGGGCGTGCCCCAGGGGGGTGGACGCGCCCCCACCCTCGTGGGCAGCCTGGGACTCATCTAGCCCAACTCTTTCACTCCATGGGCTTCTTTTGGTCCATAAAAATTGGCACGTCAATTGGTCTTCGTTTAGTATTCCTTTTCTGTAAAACTCAAAAACAAGGAGAAAACAGAAACTGACACTGGGCTCTAGGTTAATAGGTTAGTCCCAAAAATCATATAAAATAGCATATAAATGCATATAAAACATCCTAGATGGATAATACAATAGCATGAATACTTCATAAATTATAGATACATTGGAGACATATCAGCATCCCCAAGCTTAATTCCTGCTCGTCCTCGAGTAGGTAAATGATAAAAGAAATAATTTATGAAGTGTGAATGCTAGCAGGTGCACAAGTTTGATCAATGATAATTTCAATCACCTTTTTGAGCATCATTTTATGTCATAATAGTAGCTCATCTCATAAAATTCTCATGATCAAGTAACAAGCTATTCACATGTTCAAGTATAGATCATAAACTTTATTGAAACTAATAAACTATATTCTCAATCATCAAACAATTGCAATTCAACTTATTTTCAGGAAGGGTCTATGTCAGAGCTTTGATTCAGCAAACTCCACATACTCAACTATCATTTAATATTTCGCAATTGCTAACACTCACGTCATATTTGTGGGTTCAAAGTTTTAATCGGACACAGAGAAAGATAGGGGCTTATAGATTCGCCTCCCAACCTTTTACCTCAAGGGTAAAGTCAACAATAATAGTTCATGATAACTTACATGCAATTGGATACATATATCAGGATCCTTCCAACACAATACACTTGCCAAAGGATAAAATGTAAAAAGGAAAGGTGAAGATCACCATGACTCTTGTATAAGGGTAGAAGATAAAAGTAAAAGATAGGCCCTTCACAGAGGGAAGCAGAGGTTGCCATGCGATTTTAAGGTTGGATGCACAAAATCTTAATGCAAAAGAATGTCACTTTATATTGCCTCTTGTGATAGAGACCTTTATTATGCAGTCCATCGCTTTTATTTCTTCCCTATCACAAGTTCGTATAAAGCTTATTTTCTTCGCACTAATAGATCATACATATTTAGAGAGCAATTTTTATTGCATGTACCGATGACAACTTACTTGAAGGATCTTACTCAATCCATAGGTAGGTATGGTGGACTCTCATGGAAAAACTAGTTTAAGGGATATTCGGAAGCACAAGTAGTATCTCTACTTGGTGCAAAGAATTTGGCTAGCATGAGGGGGAAAGGCAAGCTCAGCATGTTGGATGATCCATGACAATATACTTTAGTTCGGATATACGAAAATATAACCCACTACGTTGTCTTCCTAGTCCAACATCAACATTTTAGCATGTCATATTTTAATGAGTGCTCACAATTACAAAAGATGTCCAAGATAGTATATTTATATGTGAAATCTCTCTTCCTTCGATATTCTTTCATGAATTTTTCAAGTGACCAATTCTGCGTTTGCTAACTTTCAATAAGTTTATACCTATACTTATTACATGTGAGGTCATTACTTCCCATGGTATAAGCATATGAAACATATATAAATTCAGACTATGATATTCAATTCATTCAACCATTTACTCATAGGATATACGTGAAGCATGTGAGCAAATGACAAACTACTCCAAAAGATATAAGTGAAGAACACTGAGTAGTAAAATAATTAACTAGCCATGGGAGGATTATTTTTCATTCAAGATTTCAGATCCAATGATTTTATTCAAACAGCAAGTGAAATTGAAAATAAGCTCCAAGCAAAACACATATCATGTGACGAACAAAAATATAGCTCCGAGTAGAGTATATTGATAGTTTTGAAGACGAAAGAGGGGATGCCTTCCAGGGCATCCCCAAGCTTAGGCGCTTGAGTCTTCCTTGAATATTACATTGGGGTGCCTCGGGCATCCCCAAGCTTAGGCTATTTCCACTCCTTATTCTCCTCATATCGATATCTCACCCAAATCTTGAAAACTTCAATCACACAAAACTTAACGGAACTTCGTGAGATAGGTTAGTATGATAAAGAGCAAATCATTCACTTTGGTACTGTCAAAGACAAGGTTCATAATTGTTCTCACACAATGCCTAATGTACCATATCATTTCTACAATTTATATTGAGAAATATAAGCCATAGAAACTAGAAAACAAGCAAACTATGCAATGAAAACAGAATCTGTTAGAAACAGAACAGTCTGTAATGATCTGAACAACAACCATACTTATGCTACTCCAAAAATTATGAAATAAAATGGTGGACGTGAGGAATTTGTATATTAATCTTCTTCAAAAAGAATCAACTCAAAAGCACTCTTCTGTAAAAAATGGCAGCTAATCCCGTGAGCGCAAAGTTTCTGTTTTTTACAGCAAGATCACGTTAACTTTCACCCAAGTCTTCCCAAAGGTCTTACTTGGCACTTTATTGAAACAAAAGCTATAAAACATGATTACTACAGTAGCTTAATCATGTGGACACACAAAAATAGTAAAGGTAAATATTGGGTTGTCTCCCAACAAGCGCTTTTCTTTAATGCCTTTTAGCTAGGCATGATGATTTCAATGATGCTCACATAAAAGATAAGAACTGAAATATAAAGAGAGCATCATGAAGAATGTGACTAGAAAATTTAAACCTAACCCACTTCCTATGCCTAGGGATTTTGTGAACACACAATTTAAGGGAACAATAATCAACTAGCATAGGAAGGCGAAACAAGTATAACTTCGATACTCTAAGCACATAGAGAGGAAACTTGATATTATTGCAACTCCTACAAGCATATATTCTTCCCTCATAATAATTTTCAGTAGTATCATGAATTAATTCAACAATATAACCATCACATAAAGCATTCTTTTCATGATCTACAAGCATAGAAATTTTTCTACTCTCCTCATAAGCAAAATTCTTCTCATTCGGAATAGTGGGATCACTAATTCCTAAAGTAGACACTCTTCCAAACCCACTTTAGATGATAGTATTATTCATACTCCATAAGATTTAAGTGAAGTTCATAGATAATTCTACAATTAATATAGAATAACCAATATCCAAGCTCAAAATGTGTAAGTGAAGCACACGAAGCATTCTATAAAACCATACTCAAAAGATTTAAGTGAAGCACAAAGAGCAATTCTACAAAATCATACTTAAAAGATATAAGTGAAGAACATGAAGTATTCTATAAATCAATGAAGTTCTATATCATACTAGCATGGTCCTTAAAGGAAAAACAAAAACACAAAGTACACAAATCATGTGAACAAAACAAAAACCGAGGTATACCGATATTTGTTGAAGAAGAAAGATGGGATGCCAACCGGGGCATCCGCAAGCTTAGATGCTTGAGTATCCTTTGGAATATTTACTTGGGGTGCCTTGGGCATCCCCAAGCATGAAATCTTGCCTCTCTTTATTCTTCTCATATTGATAGCTCCCCAATCTTCGAACACTTCATCCACACAAAACTTTAACAAAAACTTTGTGAGATCCGTTAGTGTAATAAAGCAAATCGCTTTAAGGTACTGTGATCAACTCATTATTTATTTATATTGGTGTAAAACCTATTGTATTCCAACTTCACCATGGTTCATAACCCCCGATACTAGCCATAGATTCATCAAAATAAGCAAACAACACACAAAAACAGAATCTGTCAAAAACAGGACAGTCTGTATTAATCTGGAAGTTTAGTAAACTTATGTAACTCCAAAAATTATGAAATAAATATGCAAATTTGAAACATTTCTACATCAGTAATGTGCAAAAAGTTTCAGACCCATTTGACCTTCCAGTAAAAATGTAAAATCACGCGCTATAGCCAAAGTTCCTGTTTTTGTTCTGCACATAGTAAACAAGCAATCTAATCATCATAAAACCAAAGCTTGGCACATTATTTTTATAATACAATGGATATATACAAGGGGATAATTATTTATAGAGAAACTTCCATGAAAAATTCTACATTGTTTCCGTGAGCATGAACATAAGTGCTCAAGGTCGACCCTCACTTCTTCAATGCATAACTTTCCAATCACTTCTCTTTTTGAAAAACTTTTTTAGGCATGAGAGGAAAGTAATTTTTTTTGTATTTTTATTATTTAATTTTTTTGTATGTTTAACCCACAACTAAACAGAAACATAAAGGGAAAACAAAATCTACTTAGTGAAGAAAGAAAACAAGCACACACGAGAATATCAACCCCATGATATTGCTCCCCGGCAACGGCGCCAGAAAAGAGCTTGATAATCCCCAAGTGCAGGGAATCATCGTAGCAATTTCCAAAGGTGGAAGTGATAAGTATGGTGTGTCGAACCCATAAGGAGCTAAAGGTAAGATCAATATTCTCTCAAGTCCTATCTGCCACTGATACGACTCTACGTACACCGAACGTCTGCTTCCAACTAGATACGAGAAATAAAACTATGTTGTGGGTATGAAGAGGATAACTTTTGCATGATATCGGAGAGCTAAAATGTAAAAGTAGGTGTTGTTATCATAAAGTTAGAATATATTACTAAATATTATATATAGCAAGTGTGGAATAATGATGGATCGGTGTGCGGAATTATACTAGGCAATTGTTAACAAGACCGGTAGTCGTTATTGCAACTTCATATGAGGGAGAGGCATTAGCTAACATACTTTCTCTTCTTGGATCATATGTACTTATGATTGGAACTCTAGGAAGCATCCGCAACTACTAAAGATCATTAAGGTAAAACCCAACCATAGAATTAAAGTATCAAGTCCCCTTTATCCCATACGCCACAACCCCCTTACTCGGGTATATGCTTCTGTCACTCAAGCAACCCACTATAAGCGAATCATGAACGTATTGCAACACCCTACAGCGGGAATCCCTCACGCTTGCACGACATGGAGGGCACAATAGGATAGCACCAAAATAAAACATACAACTCGTACCAATCTAGATCATCAATCAACCCAAAGACAAAAGATATCTACTCAAAACATCATAGGATGGCAACACATCATTGGATCATAATATGTGGCATAAAGCACCATGTTCAAGTAGGGATTACAGAAGGGTGTGGGAGAGTGGACCGCGTAAAAGAGATGAGGATGGTGATGATGATGGTGATGTTGATGAAGACGATCACCGCGGCGATGATTGCCCTCCCGATGGCACTCTGGCGCCACAGAGAGAGAGGAGGAGAGGTTCTCCCCCTTGTGATTCCTCCTCCATGGCCTCCCCCCTATATGGGGAGAGGTTCTCCCTCTGGTCCTTGGCCTTCATGGAGATGATGGCCCCTCCGGGATCCTCCTCCATGGCCTGTAGTGATGATGGCCCCCTCTGACAGGGTGCCAGAGAGGGCCTAGATTGATTTCTCGTGGCTACAGAGGCTTGGGGCGGCGTAACTTCCGATCTAGGTTATTTGCCCAAGGTTTCTGTATTTATAGAAGAGGTTGGCATTGATTTCACGTCAGGGGGGTCTCTGGGCTGTCCACGAGGCAGGGGGGCGTGCCCAGGGGAGTGGGCGCGCCCCCCACCCTCATGGGCAGCCCGGGACTCTTCTGGTCCAACTCTTTCACTCCAGGGGCTTCTTTTGGTCCATAAAAATTCATCAAAAATTGGCACGCCAATTGGACTCTGTTTGGTATTCCTTTTCTATAAAACTCAAAAACAAGGAGAAAACAGAAACTCGCACTGGGCTCTACATTAAGAGGTTAGTCCCAAAAATCATATAAAATAGCATATAAATGCATATAAAACATCCTAGATGGATAATATAATAGCATGAATACTTCATAAATTACAGATACGTTGGAGACGTATCAGCGACCATGACGAGGAGGGAGTAGTCCACCCTCGGAGCTGAGGGTTTTTACCGATAGCTATGTGTTTAATCTCTCTCTCTCTCTCTCTCTCTCTCTCGTGATCTTGAGATGTCATGATCTTGATGTATCGCGGGCTTTGTTAATATAGATGGATCATATGATGTTTCTCCCCTCTTTACTCTTGTTTTGATGAATTGAGTCTTTACCCTTTGAAGTTTTGTCTTGTTCGATTGAATGTTCAGATCTGAAAACACATGATGTATGTCTTGTCATATGAATACTTGAGGTGACAATGGAGTATCATATTGATTCACTTGATATATGTTATGGCACTCAACTTGTGGATTCCCGCGGTGACATTGGGGTAATCTATGCATAGGGGTTGATGCACGTTTTTATTATCTTTTCTCTGATAGAAACTTTGGGGTCCCCTTGTAGTTCTTTGTGTTGGATTGAGCATTATGAATATGAAATTGTTTGATACATATCGTATAATTAACTCACGGGTACTCGCGGTGACATTGGGGTATCTATGTGACACTAGAGTTGGTTGATATGTGTCATATGGTGTTATTTTAGTACGAACTCTTGATTAGATCGATCGGAAAGAATAGCTTGCTGTTATTTTAGTACGAACTATAGAATAGGTCGATCGGAAAGAATAGCTTTTTGAGGTGGTTTCGTACCCTACAAACAATTTCTATCTTTTGTTCTCGGCTAATAGGAACTCATGAGTGATTCTTTATTGCACTTAGAGGGATAATCATATGATCCAACTATGTTAGCATTGTTGAGAGATTGCACTAGTGAAAGTATGCACCCTAGGCCTCATTTTTAATCATTGCAATATCATTTTTGTGCCCATTTACTATTTGCTACCTTGCTGTTTTTATTTATTCAGATTACAAAAATATATTTCTACCATCAATATTACACTTTTATCACCAACTCTTCGCCGAACTAGTGCACCTATACAATTTGCCATTGTATTGGGTGTGTTGGGGACACAAGAGACTTTTTGTTATTTGGTTGCAGGATTGCTTGAGAGAGATCATCTTCATCCTACACCTCCCACGGATTGATAAACCTTAGGTCATCCACTTGAGGGGAAATTGCTACTGTCCTACAAAACTCCGCGCTTGGAGGCCCAACACAAGTCTACAAGAATAAAGTTGCGTAGTAGACATCAAGCTCTTTTCTGGCGCCGTTGCCGGGGAGGTGAGTGCTTGAAGGTATATCTTTAGATCTTGCAATCGAATCTTTTAGTTTCTTGTTTTATCACTAGTTTGGTTTATAAAAATAAAACAACAAAAAAATGGAATTGAGGATGCATCATATTACTCATCTTTATAATGTCTCATGAAAATGATGGAAAGGAAAATTGTGCTCATTTGATATAAGAAGAATACTATAGGATGTTTGGCATAAAATATTTGAATGATGAGCATGATTGCAATGTTGTTGGTATGAACTCTTTGAATAACAACAATGTTAATGATATGCAAAGCCACAAGCTTCGGGATGCTATGTTTGATGAAGATGATGTTTTTAGTCCCCCAAGATTTGATGTGCAAATTTGTTATAATGATTGCTTGCCTCCTATTTATGATGATTGTAATTATGAAAGTGGATTTGGAGAGGTCATGAATTTATTTAATGATGAATCCACTATTTTGGAAGAGGTTTCAATTGACAATGATAAAAAATATGCTATCTATGATGATTATGGTGATGACATGTATGTTATATTGAATAATAATAACCATGAAACTTGTCATCATGATTTTAATTTTCAATCACATGATTGTTATTTTGTTGAATTTGCTCCCACTACTATTGATGAGAATAATTTTGCTTATGTGGAGAATAATAAAAACTTTATACTTGTGGATCATCAAAAGAATGCTTTATGTGATAGTTATATTGTTTAATTCATTCATGATGCTACTGAAAATTATTATGAGAGAGGAACATATGCTTGTAGGTATTGCAACAATATCGAGTTTCCACTCTATGTGTTGAAAATCTTGAAGTTTTGCTTGTTTTGCCTTCCTATGCTAGTTGATTCTTGCTCCCAAAAGTTGTTTGCTCACAAAATCCCTATTCATAGGAAGTGGGTTAGACTTAAATGTGCTAGTCATATGCTTCATGATGCTCTCTTTATGTTTCAATTCTTATTTTTGATGCGAGCATCATTGAACTCATCATGCCTAGCTTGTTGGGAGACAACCCAACATGTTAACCTACTGTTTTTGTATGTTCACATGATTAGGCTACTGTAGTAATCATGTTTTATTGTATTTGTTTCAATAAAGTGCCAAGTAAAGCCTTTGGCATCATGTTGGGTGATAGTTGATTTGATCTTGCTGAAAAACAGAAACTCTTACGCTCACGAAAATAGCTCTCATTTTTTAACAGAAGAGTGCTTTTGAGTTGATTCTTTTCGCAGAAGATTAATATACAAATTTCTCATGTGGTACAAATTTGTTAATAATTTTTGGAGTACCAGAAGTATGGTTTGAGTACAGATTACTACAAACTGTTCTATTTTTAATGCATAGTTTGCTTGTTTCCTTGTTGTCGGTGTCAAAACCGGCGGATCTCGGGTAGGGGGTCCCGAACTATGCATCTGAGGTCGGATGGTAACAAGAGGCGGGGGACACGATGTTTACCCAGGTTCGGGCCCTCTCTATGGAGGTAATACCCTGCTCCATGCTTGATTGATCTTGATGAATATGAGTAGTACAAGAGTTGATCTACCTCGAAATCGTAATGGCTAAAACCCTAGAAGTCTAGTGTATATGATTATGATTGTGATTCCCTCTACGGACTAAACCCTCTGGTTTATATAGACACCGGAGGGGACTAGGGTTGTACAAAGTCGGTTACAGAGAAAGGAATCTACATATCCGAACCGCCAAGCTTGCTTTCCACGCCAAGGAGAGTCCCATCCGGACATGGGAGGAAGTCTTCTATCTTGTATCTTCATAGCCCAACAGTCCGGCCTATGTTAATAGTCCGGCCGTCCGAGGACGCCTTAATCCAGGACTTCCTCAATAGCCCCTCAACCAGGCTTCAATGACGAGGTGTCCGACACGCAGATTGTCTTCGGCATTGCAAGGTGGGTTCCTTCTCCGAATACTCCCAAATAGTCTGTGAACACGGAAAATATGTCCGGCTCTGCAAAACAAATCCCACACACGACCATAGAGAGTATAATATTTCACGAGTCTAATCCGCTGACAACTTTCTGTAGCGTGACATCATGTCATCGCCCGGCCATTATTTGAACCGTCTTTTAGCCTTCCACTCCATATTTCGATATGCGGTTTTATTGGCACGTCTTGTCAAAGCAGAGATCGTGTCCCCTTTATTGCGGGATTCTCATCAACACGGGCGTGGATAATCCAACTGTTCTATTGGCATGATTCCTTGGGAATAGGCATGTTTTAAGGCCTAGGAGGGACGTTTGATATTCATCGCCTTTATAAAGGAGCAAAGACTCATCCTTGTTCCTTTACGCCAAGCCTTTCCTCAACCTCTCCCGCCTCGAGTTCCAACACCCAAGGTTCATGAAGGAAATATGCCCTAGAGGCAATAATAAAGTTATTATTTATTTCCTTATTTCATGATAAATGTTTATTATTCATGCTAGAATTGTATTAACTGGAAACATAATACATGTGTGAATACATAGACAAACATAGTGTCACTAGTATGCCTCTACTTGACTAGCTCATGAATCAAAGATGGTTAAGTTTCCTAGCCATGGACATGAGTTGTCATTTGATTAACGGGATCACATCATTAGGAGAATGATGTGATTGACTTGACACATTCCGTTAGCTTAGCACTTGATCGTTTAGTATGTTGATATTGCTTTCTTTGTGACTTATACATGTTCCTGTGACTATGAGATTATGCAACTCCCGTTTACCGGAGGAACACTTTGTGTGCTACCAAACATCACAACGTAACTGGGTGATTATAAAAGAGCTCTACAGGTGTCTCCGAAGGTACTTGTTGAGTTGGCGTATTTCGAGATTAGGATTTGTCACTCTGATTGTCGGAGAGGTATCTCTGGGCCCTCTCGGTAATGCACATCACTATAAGCCTTGCAAGCAATGTAGCTAATAAGTTAGTTACGGAATGATGCATCACATAATGAGTAAAGAGACTTGCCGGTAACGAGATTGAACTAGGTATTGGGATACCGGCAATCGAATCTCGGGCAAGTAACATACCGATGATAAAGGGAATATGTGGGAGCCAATATGAGCATCCAGGTTCCGCTATTGGTTATTGACCGGAAACGTGTTTCGGTCATGTCTACATAGTTCTCGAACCCGTAGGGTCCGCACGCTTAAGGTTTCGATGACAGTATTATTATGAGTTTATGTGTTTTGATGTACCTAAGGAGTTCGAAGTCCCGGATGAGATCGGGGACATGACGAGGAGTCTCGAAATGGTCGAGGCATAAAGATCGATATATTGGACGACTATATTCGGACTTCGGAAAGGTTTCGGGTGATTCGGGTATTTATCGGAGTACCGGAGAGTTACGGGAATTCGCCGGGGAGAAGTATTGGGCCTTATTGGGCCATACGGGAAAGAGAGAGGGGCTGCCTAGGGCAGGCCGTGCCCCCCCCCAAGGGCTAGTCCGAATTGGACTAGGGGGAGGGGCTGCGCCCCCTCCTTCCTTCCCTTATCCCTTCCCCTTCCTTCTCTCCTACTCCTATTAGAAAAGGAGGAGTCCTATTCCCGGTGGGAGTAGGACTCCCCCCTTGGCGCGCCCTCCTCCTTGGCCGGCCACCTCCCCCCTAGCTCCTTTATATACGGGGGCAGGGGGGCACCCCAAAGACACAACAATTGATCTCTGGATCTCTTAGCCGTGTGCGGTGCTCCCTCCGCCATAGTCCTCGATAATATTGTAGCGGTGCTTAGGCGAAGCCCTGTGATCCCCAACATTTTGCTGGATCGGAGTCCGGGGATCGTCATCGAGCTGAATGTGTGCTAGAACTCGGAGGTGCCGTAGTTTCGGTGCTTGATCGGTCGGGCTGTGATGACGTACGACTACATCAACCACGTTGTTCTAACGCTTCCGCTTTCGGTCTACGAGGGTACATGGACAACACTCTCCCCTCTCATTGCTATGCATCACCATGATCTTGCGTGTGCGTAGGATTTTTTTTGAAATTACTACGTTCCCCAACAGTGGTATCCGAGCCTGGTTTTATGCTTAGATGTTATATGCACGAGTAGAACACAAGTGAGTGGTGGGCGATACAAGTCATACTGCTTACCAGCATGTCATACTTTGGTTCGGCGGTATTGTTGGATGAAGCGGCCCGGACCAACACTACGCGTACGCTTACGCGAGACTAGTTCTACCGACGTGCTTTGCACACAGGTGGCTGGCGGGTGTCAGGTTCTCTAACTTTAGTTGAACCGAGTGTGGCTACGCCCGGTCCTTGCGAAGGTTAAAACAACACTAACTTGACGAACTATCATTGTGGTTTTGATGCGTAGGTAAGAACGGTTCTTGCTCAGCCCGTAGCAGCCACGTAAAATTTGCAACAACAAAGTAGAGGACGTCTAACTTGTTTTTGTAGGGCATGTTGTGATGTGATATGGTCAAGACGTGATGCTATATTTTATTGTATGAGATGATCATGTTTTGTAACCGAGTTATCGGCAACTGGCAGGAGCCATATGGTTGTCGCTTTATTGTATGAAATGCAAGCGCCCTATAATTGCTTTACTTTATCACTAAGTGGTAGCGATAGTCATAGAAGAAATAGATGGCATAACGACAACGATGCTACGATGGAGATCAAGGTGTCGCGCCGGTGACGATGGTGATCACGACGGTGCTTCAGAGATGGAGATCACAAGCACAAGATGATGATGGCCATATCATATCACTTATATTGATTGCATGTGATGTTTATCCTTTATGCATCTTATCTTGCTTTGATTGACGGTAGCATTTTAAGATGGTCTCTCACTAAATTATCAAGAAGTGTTCTCCCTGAGTATGCACCATTGTGAAAGTTCTTCGTGCTGAGACACCACGTGATGATCGGGTGTGATAGGCTCTACGTTCAAATACAACGGGTGCAAAACAGTTGCACACGCGGAATACGCATGTTAAACTTGACGAGCCTAGCATATACAGATATGGCCTCGGAACACGGAGACCGAAAGGTCGAGCGTGAATCATATAGTAGATATGATCAACATAGTGATGTTCACCATTGAAAACTACTCCATCTCACGTGATGATCGGACATGGTTTAGTTGATTTGGATCACGTGATCACTTAGATGACTAGAGAGATGTCTGTCTAAGTGGGAGTTCTTAAGTAATATGATTAATTGAACTTAAATTTATCATGAACTTAGTCCTGGTAATTTTTTGCAAATTATGTTGTAGATCAATAGCTCGCGTTGTTGCTTTCATATGTTTATTTTGATATGTTCCTAGAGAAAATTGTGTTGAAAGATGTTAGTAGCAATGATGCGGATTGGATCCGTGATCTGAGGTTTATCCTCATTGCTGCATAGAAGAATTATGTCCTTAATGCACCGCTAGGTGACAGACCTATTGCAGGAGCAAATGCAGACGTTATGAACGTTTTGGCTAGCTCAATATGATGACTACTTGATAGTGTAGTGCACCATGCTTAACGACTTAGAATCGGGACTTCAAAGACGTTTTGAACGTCATGGACCATATGAGATGTTCCAGGAATTGAAGTTAATATTTCAAGCAAATACCCGAGTTGAGAGATATGAAGTCTCCAACAAGTTCTATAGCTAAAAGACGGAGGACAATCGCTCAACTAGTGAGCATGTGCTCAGATTGTCTGGGTACTACAATCGCTTGAATCAAGTGGGAGTTAATCTTCCAGATAAGATAGTGATTGACAGAGTTCTCTAGTCACCATTACCAAGTTACTAGAACTTTGTGATGAACTATAGTATGCAAGGTATTACAAAAATGATTCCCGGGCTCTTCGTGATGTTGAAATGGACGAACGTAGAAATCAAGAAAGAGCATCAAGTGTTGATGATTGACAAGACCACTAGTTTCAAGAGAAGGGCAAAGGGAAAGAAAGGGAACTTCAAGCAGAATGACAAGCAAGTTGTCACTCCTCCGAAGAAGCCCAAAGCTGGACCAAAGCCTAAAACTGAGTGCTTACACTGCAAAGGAAATGGTCACTGGAAGGGGAAATGCCCTAAATATTTGGTGGAGAAGAAGGATGGGAAATTGAACAAGGGTATATTTGATATACATGTTATTTATGTGTGCCTTACTAGTGTCTATAGTAGCCCCTGAGTATTTGATACTTGTTCGCTTGCTAAGATTAGTAACTCGAAACAGGAGTTACAGAATAAACATAGACTAGTTGAAGGAGAAGTGACGATGAGTGTTGGAAGTAGTTCCAAGATTGATATGATCATCATCACGCACTCCCTATATTTTCGAGATTAGTGTTAAACCTAAATAAATGTTATTTGGTGTTTGCGTTGAGCTTAAATATGATAAGTTCATGTTTATTGCGATATGATTATTCATCTAAGAGAGAGAATAAATTGTTATTTTGTTTACATGAATAAAACCTTCTATGGTCATACACCCAATGGTGATGGTTTATTGAATCTTGATCATAGTGATACACATATTCATAATGTTGATGCCAAAAGATGCAAAGTTAATAATGATAGTGCAACTTATTTGTGGCACTGCCGTTTGGGTCATATCGGTGTAAAGCATATGAAGAAACTCCATAAAGATGGATTTTCGGAATCACTTGGTTATGAATCATTTGATGCTTGCAAACAGTGCCTTTTTGGCAAGATGACTAAAACTCCTTTCTCCGGAACAATGGAACGAGCTACTAACTTGTTGGAAATAATACATACCGATGTATGCGGTCCAATGAGTGTTGATGCTCGTGGCAAGGTACCATTATTTTCTGACTTTCACAGATGATTTGAGCAGATATGCGTATATCTACATAATGAAGCACAAGTCTGAAACATTTGAAAAGTTCAAAGAATTTCAGAGTGAAGTGGAGAATCATCGTAACAAGAAAATAGAAGTTTCTACAATCTGACCGTAGATAAGAATATTTGAGTTACAAGTTTGGCCTTCATTTTAAATAATGTGGAATAGTTTCACAGCTCATGCCACATGGAACACCACATCGTAATGATGTGTCCGAATGTCGTAACCAATGGGGAACGTAGTAATTTCAAAAAAAATCCTACGCACACGCAAGGATCATGGTGATGCATAGCAACGAGAGGGGAGAGTGTTGTCCACGTACCCTCGTAGACCAAAAGCGGAAGCGTTATGACAACGCGGTTGATGTAGTCGTACGTCTTCACGATCCGACCGATCCAAGTACCGAACATACGGCACCTCCGAGTTCAGCACACGTTCAGCTCGATGACGATCCCCGGACTCCAATCCAGCAGGGTGTCGGGGATGAGTTCCGTCAGCACGACGGTGTGGTGACGATGATGATGTTCTACCGACGCAGGGCTTCGCCTAAGCACTACTACGATATGACCCAGGTGGAATATGGTGGAGGGGGGCACCGCACACGGCTAAGGAACGATCATGAAGATCAACTTGTGTGTCTAGAGGTGCCCCCCTGCCCCCGTATATAAAGGAGCAAGGGGGAGGCCGGCCGGCCCTAGGGGGCGCGCCAAGGAGGGGGGAGTCCTCCTCCTAGTGGGAGTAGGACTCCCCTTTCCTAGTCCAACTAGGAAGGAGGAAGGGGGAAGGAAAGAGAGGGAGAGGGAGAGGGAAAGAGGGGCCGCGCCCCCTCCCCTTGTCCAATTCGGACTCCCCATGGGAGGGGGCGCGCCACCTCCTGGGCTGCTGCCCTCTCTCTCCCCTCAGGCCCACTAAGGCCCAATACTTCCCCGGGGGGTTCCGTTAACCCCTCCGGCACTTCGGTTTTCTCCGAAATCACCCGGAACACTTCCGGTGTCCGAATATAGTCGTCCAATATATCAATCTTTATGTCTGGACCATTTCAAGACTCCTCATCATGTCCGTGATCACATCCGGGAGTCCAAACAACCTTCGGTACATCAAAACTTATAAAATCATAATAAAACTGCCATCGAAACCTTAAGCGTGCGGACCCTACAGGTTCGAGAACTATGTAGACATGACCTAGAACTGTTTCCGGTCAATAACCAATAGTGGAACCTGGATGCTCATATTGGCTCCTACATATTCTACCAAGATCTTTATCGGTTAAACCGCATAACAACATACGTTGTTCCCTTTGTCATCGGTATGTTACTTGCCCGAGAGTCGATCGTCGGTATCTCAATACCTAGTTCAATCTCGTTACCGGCAAGTCTCTTTACTCGTTACGTAATGCATCATTCCGTAACTAACACATTAGCTACATTGCTTGCAAGGCTTATAGTGAAGTGCATTACCGAGAGGTCCCAGAGATACCTCTCCGATAATCGGAGTGACAAATCCTAATCTCGAAATATGCCAACCCAACATGTACCTTTGGAGACACCTGTAGAGCTCCTTTATAATCACCCAGTTATGTTGTGATGTTTGGTAGCACACAGAGTGTTCCTCCGGTAAACGGGAGTTGCATAATCTCATAGTTGTTGGAACATGTATAAGTCATGAAGAAAGCAATAGCAACATACTAAACGATCAAGTGCTAAGCTAACGGAATGGGTCATGTCAATCACATCATTCTACTAATGATGTGATCCCGTTAATCAAATGACAACTCATGTCTATGGTTAGGAAACATAACCATCTTTGATTAATGAGCTAGTCTAGTAGAGGCATACTAGTGACAATATGTTTGTCTATGTATTCACACATGTATCATGTTACCGGTTAATACAATTCTAGCAAGAATAATAAACATTTATCATGATATGAGGAAATAAATAATAACTTTATTATTACCTCTAGGGCATATTTCCTTCAGTCCCCACTTGCAGTAGAGTCAATAATCTAGATTACACAGTAATGATTATAACACCCATGGAGTCTTGGTGCTGATCATGTTTTGCTCTGGAAGAGGCTTAGTCAACGGGTCTGCAACATTCAGATCCGTATGTATCTTGCAAGTCTCTATGTCTCCCACTTGGACTTGATCTCGGATGGAATTGAAGTGTCTCTTGATGTGCTTGGTCCTCTTGTGAAATCTTGATTCCTTTGCCAAGGCAATTGCACCAGTATTGCCACAGAAGATCTTCATCGGTCCCGATGCACTAGGTATGACACCTAGATCGGAAATGAACTCCTTCATCCAGACTCCTTCATTTGCTGCTTCCGAAGCAGCTATGTACTCCGCTTCGCATGTAGATCCCACCACGACGCTTTGTTTAGAACTGCACCAACTTACAACTCCACCGTTTAATAAAAACACGTATCCGGTTTGCAATTTAGAATCGTCTGGATCAGTGTCAAAGCTTGCATCGACGTAACCATTTACGACTAGCTCTTTGTCACCTCCATAAACGAGAAACATATCCTTAGTCCTTTTCAGGTATTTCAGGATGTTCTTAACCGCTGTCCAGTGATCCTCTCCTGGATTACTTTGGTACCTACCTGCCAAGCTTATTGCTAAGCATACGTCAGGTCTGGTACACAGCATTGCATACATGATAGAGCCTATGGCTGAAGCATAGGGAACATCTTTCATTTTCTCTCTATCTTCTGCGGTGGTCGGGCATTGAGTCTGACTCAACTTCACACCTTGTAATACAGGCAAGAACCCTTTCTTTGCCTGATCCATTTTGACCTTTTTCAAAACTTTATCAAGGTATGTGCTTTTGTGAAAGTCCAATTAAGCGTCTTGATCTATCTCTATAGATCTTGATGCCCAATATGTAAGCAGCTTCACCGAGGTCTTTCATTGAAAAACTTTTATTCAAGTATCCCTTTATGCTATCTAGAAATTCTATATCATTTCCAATTAACAATATGTCATCTACATATAATATCAGAAATGCTACAGAGCTCCCACTCACTTTCTTGGAAATACAGGCTTCTCCAAAAGTCTGTATAAAACCATTGCTTTGATCACACTATCAAAGTGTTTATTCCAACTCCGAGATGCTTGCACCAGTCCATAAATGGATCGCTGGAGATTGCACACTTTGTTAGCACCTTTTGGATCGACAAAACCTTCCGGTTGCATCATATACAACTCTTCTTCCAGAAATCCATTCAGGAATGCAGTTTTGACATCCATTTGCCAAATTTCATAATCATAAAATGTAGCAATAGCTAACATGATTCAGACAGACTTAACCATCGCTACGGGTGAGAAAGTCTCATCATAGTCAACCCCTTGAACTTGTCGAAAACCTTTTGCAACAAGTCGAGCTTTGTAGACAGTTACATTACCATCAGCGTCAGTCTTCTTCTTGAAGATCCATTTATTCTCAATGGCTTGCTGATCATCGGGCAAGTCAACCAAAGTCCATACTTTGTTCTCATACATGGATCCTATCTCAGATTTCATGGCTTCAAGCCATTTTGCGGAATCTGGGCTCATCATCGCTTCCTCATAGTTCGTAGGTTCGCCATGGTCAAGTAACATGACTTCCAGAATAGGATTACGTACCACTCTAGTGCGGATCTTACTCTGGTAGACCTACGAGGTTCAGTAGAAACTTGATCTGAAGTTTCATGATCAATATCATTAGCTTCCTCACTAATTGGTATAGTTGTCACAGGAACCAGTTCTTGTGATGAACTACTTTCCAATAAGGGAGCAGGTATAGTTACCTCATCAAGTTCTACTTTCCTCCCACTCACTTCTTTCGAGAGAAACTCCTTCTCTAGAAAGGATCCGAATTTAGCAAAGAAAATCTTGCCCTCAGATCTATGATAGAAGGTGTACCCAATAGTCTCTTTTGGTATCCTATGAAGACACATTTCTCCGATTTGTGTTCGAGCTTATCTGGTTGAAGTTTCTTCACATAAGCATCGCAGCCCCAAACTTTAAGAAACGACAACTTTGGTTTCTTGCCAAACCATAGTTCATAAGGCGTCGTCTCAATGGATTTTGATGGTGCCCTATTTAACGTGAATGCGGCCGTATCTAAAGCATAACCCCAAAATGATAGCAGTAAATCAGTAAGAGACATCATAGATCACACCATATCCAGTAAAGTATGATTACGATGTTCGGACACACCATTTCATTGTGGTGTTCCGGGTGGCGTGAGTTGCGAAACTATTCCGCATTGTTTCAAATGTAAATCAAACTCATAACTCAAATATTCTCCTCCATGATCAGATCGTAGAAATTTTATTTTCTTGTTACGATGATTTTCCACTTCACTCTGAAATTCTTTGAACTTTTCAAATGTTTCAGACTTGTGTTTTATCAAGTAGATATACCCATATCTGCTCAAATCATCTGTGAAGGTGAGAAAATAACGATACCCACCGTGAGCCTCAATATTCATTGGACCACATACATCAGTATGTATGATTTCCAACAAATCAGTTGCTCGCTCCATAGTTCCGGAGAACGGCGTTTTAGTCATCTTGCCCATGAGGCACGGTTCGCAAGTACCAAGTGATGCATAATCAAGTGATTCCAAAAGTCCATCAGTATGGAGTTTCTTCATGCGCTTCGATATGACCTAAACGGTAGTGCCACAAATAAGTTGCACTATCATTATCAACTCTGCATCTTTTGGCTTCAACATTATGAATATGTGTATCACTACTATCGAGATTTAATAAAAATAGACCACTCTTCAAGGGTGCATGACCATAAAAGATATTACTCATATGAATAGAACAACCATTATTCTCTGATTTAAATGAATAACCATCTCGCATCAAACAAGATCCAAATATAATGTTCGTGCTCAACGCTGGCACCAAATAACAATTATTTAGGTCTAATACTAATCCCGATGGTAGATGTAGAGGTAGCGTGCCGACCGCGATCACATCGACTTTCGAACCATTTCCCACGCGCATCGTCACCTTGTCCTTAGCCAATCTTCGCTTAATCCGTAGTCCCTGTTTCGAGTTGCAAATTTAGCAACAGAACCAGTATCAAATACCCAGGTGCTACTGCGAGAATTAGTAAGGTACACATCAATAACATGTATATCACATATACCTTTGTTCACTTTGCCATCCTTCTTATCCGCTAAATACTTGGAGCAGTTCCGCTTCCAGTGTCCAGTCTGCTTGCAGTAGAAGAACTCAGTCTCAGGCTTAGGTCCAGACTTGGGTTTCTTCTCTTGAGCAGCAACTTGTTTGTTGTTCTTCTTGAAGTTCCCCTTCTTCTTCCCTTTGCCCTCTTTCTTGAAACTGGTGGTCTTGTTGACCATCAACACTTGATGCTCCTTCTTGATTTCTACCTCCGTAGCTTTTAGCATTGCGAAGAGCTCGGGAATAGTCTTGTCCATCCCTTGCATATTATAGTTCATCATGAAGCTCTTGTAGCTTGGTGGCTGTGATTGAAGAATTCTGTCAATGACACTATCATCAGGAAGATTAACTCCCAGTTGAATCAAGTGATTATTATACCCAGACATTTTGAGTATGTGTTCACTGACAGAACTATTCTCCTCCATCTTACAATGATAGAACTTATTGGAGACTTCATATCTCTCAATCCGGGCATTTGCTTCAAATATTAACTTCAACTCCTGGAACATCCCATATGCTCCATGACGTTCAAAACGTCGTTGAAGACCCGGTTCCAAGCTGTAAAGCATGGCACACTGAACTGTCAAGTAGTCATCAGCTTTGCTCTGCCAGACGTTCTTAACATCGTCAGTTGCATCTGTAGCAGGCCTGGCACCCAGCGGTGCTTCCAAGACGTAATTCTTCTGTGTAGCAATGAGGATAATCCTCAGGTTACGGACCCAGTCCATGTAATTGCTACTATCATCTTTCAACTTAGCTTTCTCAAGGAATTCATTAAAATTCAACAGAACAACAGCACGAGCCATCTATCTACATCAAACACAGACAAGCAAAATACTATCAGGTACTAAGTTCATGATAAATTTAAGTTCAATTAATCATATTACTTAAGAACTCCCACTTAGACAGACATCGCTTTAGTCATCTAAGTGATCACGTGATCCAAATCAACTAAACCATGTCCGATCATCACGTGAGATGGAGTAGTTTCAATGGTGAACATCACTATGTTTATCATATCTACTATATGATTCATGTTCGACCTTTCGGTCTCCGTGTTCCGAGGCCATATCTGTATATGCTAGGCTCGTCAAGTTTAACCTGCGTATTCCGCGTGTGCAACTGTTTTGCACCCGTTGTATTTGAACGTAGAGCCTATCACACCCGATCATCACGTGGTGTCTCAGCACGAAGAACTTTTGCAACGGTGCATACTCAGGGAGAACACTTCTTGATAATTTAGTGAGAGATCATCTTAAAATGCTACCGTCAATCAAAGCAAGATAAGATGCATAAAGGATAAACATCACATGCAATCAATATAAGTGATATGATATGGCCATCATCATCTTGTGCTTGTGATCTCCATCTCCGAAGCACCGTCGTGATCACCATCGTCACCGGCGCGACACCTTGATCTCCATCGTAGCATCATTGTCATTACGCCATCTATTGCTTCTATGACTATCGCTACTGCTTAGTGATAAAGTAAAGCAATTACATGGTCACCGGCGCTTGCATTTCATACAATAAAGCGACAACCATATGGCTCCTGCCAGTTGCTGATAACTTCGGTTACAAAACATGATCATCTCATACAATAAAATATAGCATCACGTCTTGACCATATCACATCACAACATGCCCTGCAAAAACAAGTTAGACGTCCTCTACTTTGTTGTTGCAAATTTTACGTGGCTGCTACGGGCTGAGCAAGAACCGTTCTTACCTACGCATCAAAACCACAACGATAGTTCGTCAAGTTAGTGCTGTTTTAACCTTCGCAAGGACCGGGCGTAGCCACACTCGATTCAACTAAAGTTGGAGAAACTGACACCCGCTAGTCTCCTGTGTGCAAAGCACGGCCGTAAAACCAGTCTCGCGTAAGCGTACGCGTAATGTCGGTCCGGGCCGCTTCATCCAACAATACCGCCGAACCAAAGTATGACATGCTGGTAAGCAGTATGAATTGTTTCGCCCACAACTCACTTGTGTTCTACTCATGCATATAACATGAACACATAAAACCAGGCTCGGATACCACTGATGGGGAACGTAGCAATTTCAAAAAAATTCCTACGCACACGCAAGGATCATGGTGATGCATAGCAACGAGAGGGGAGAGTGTTGTCCATGTACCCTCGTAGACCGAAAGCGGAAGCGTTATGACAACGCGGTTGATGTAGTCCTACGTCTTCACGATCTGACCGATCCAAGTACCAAACGTACGGCACCTCCGAGTTCAGCACATGTTCAGCTCGATGACGATCCCCGGACTCCGATCCAGCAGGGTGTCGGGGATGAGTTCCGTCAGCACGACGGGCGTGGTGACGATGATGATGTTCTACCAATGCAAGGCTTCACATAAGCACCACTACGATATGAACAAGGTGGAATATGGTGGAGGGGGGCACCGCACACGGCTAAGGAACGATCACGAAGATCAACTTGTGTGTCTAGAGGTGCCCCCTGCCCCCGTATATAAAGGAGCAAGGGGGAGGCCGACCGGCCCTAGGGGGCGCACCAAGGAGGGGGGAGTCCTCCTCCTAGTGGGAGTAGGACTCCCCTTTCCTAGTCCAACTAGGGAGGAGGAAGGGGGAAGGAAAGAGAGGGAGAGAGAGAGAGGGAAAGAGGGGTCGTGCCCCCTCCCCTTGTCCTATTCGGACTCCCCATGGGAGGGGGCGCGCCACCTCCTGGGCTGCTGCCATCTCTCTCTCCTCAGGCCCACTAAGGCCCAATACTTCCCCGGGGGGTTCCGTTAACCCCTCCGGCACTCCGGTTTTCTCCGAAATCACTCGGAACACTTCTGTGTCCGAATATAGTCGTCCAATATATCAATCTTTATGTCTCGACCATTTCAAGACTCCTCGTCATGTCCGTGATCACATCCGGGACTCCGAACAACCTTCGGTACATAGAAACTTATAAACTCATAATAAAACTGTCATCGAAACCTTAAGCGTGCGGATCCTACGGGTTCGAGAACTATGTAGACATGACCTAGAACTGTTTCCGGTCAATAACCAATAGCGGAACCTGGATGCTCATATTGGCTCCTACATATTCTACGAAGATCTTTATCGGTCAAACCGCATAACAACATACGTTGTTCCCTTTGTCATCGGTATGTTACTTTGCCCGAGATTCGATCGTCGGTATCTCAATACCTAGTTCAATCTCGTTACCGGCAAGTGTCTTTACTCGTTACGTAATGCATCATTCCGTAACTAACTCATTAGCTACATTGCTTGCAAGGCTTATAGTGAAGTGCATTACCGAGAGGGCCCAGAGATACCTCTCCGATAATCGGAGTGACAAATCCTAATCTCGAAATACGCCAACCCAACATGTACCTTCGGAGACACCTGTAGAGCTCATTTATAATCACCCAGTTACGGTGTGATGTTTGGTAGCACACAAAGTGTTCCTCCGGTAAACGGGAGTTGCATAATCTCATAGTTGTAGGAACATGTATAAGTCATGAAGAAAGCAATAGCAACATACTAAACGATCAAGTGCTAAGCTAACGGAATGGGTTATGTCAATCACATCATTCTACTAATTATGTGATCTCGTTAATCAAATGACAACTCATGTCTATGGTTAGGAAACATAACCATCTTTGATTAATGAGCTAGTCTAGTAGAGGCATACTAGTGACAATATGTTTGTCTATGTATTCACACATGTATCATGTTACCGGTTAATACAATTCTAGCATGAATAATAAACATTTATCATTATATGAGTAAATAAATAATAACTTAATTATTGCCTCTAGGGCATATTTCCTTCACTAACCACACTTTATTGGATATGGTGCAAACTATGATGTATCTTACCGATTTACCACTATCATTTTGGGGTTATGCATTAAAGATAGCTGCATTCACTTTAAATAGGGCACCATCTAAATCCGTTGAGACGACACCGTTTGAACTATGGTTTAGCAGTAAATCTAAGGTGTCGTTTCTTAAAGTTTGGAGTTGTGATGCTTATGTGAAATAGGTTTCAACCTGATAAGCTCGAACCCAAATCGGAGAAGTGCGTCTTCATAGAATACCCAAAGGAAACTGTTGGGTACACCTTCTATCACAGATCCGAAGGCAAAACATTCGTTGCTAAGAATGGATCCTTTCTAGAGAAGGAGTTTCTCTCGAAAGAAGTGAGTGGGAGGAAAGTAGAGCTTGATAAGGTAATTTGTACCTTCTCCCGAATTGGAAAGTAGTTTATCACAGAAATCAGTTCCAGTGATTCCTACACCAATTAGTGAGGAAACTAATGATGATGATTATGAAACTTCAGACTAAGTTACTACAAAACCTGGTAGGTCTTCCAAAGTACAGTCCGCACCAGAGTGGTATGGTAATCCTGTTCTGGAAGTCATGTTACTAGACCATGATGAACCTACGAACTATGAGGAAGCGATGATGATCCCAGATTCCGCGAAATGGCTTGAGGCCATGAAATCTGAGATGGGATCCATGTATGAGAATAATGTATGGACTTTGGTGGAGTTGCCCGATGATCGGCAAGCCATATTATATAAATGGATCTTCAAGAGGAAGACAAACGCTGATAGTAGTGTTACTATATACAAAGCTCGACTCGTCACAAAAAGGTTTTTGACAAGTTCAAAGTGTTGACTACAATGAGGTTTTCTCAACTGTAGCAATGCTTAAGTCTGTCCGAATCATGTTAGCAATTGCCACGTTTTATGAAATCTGGCAAATGGATGTCAAAACTGCATTCCTTAATGGTTTTCTTAAAGAAGAGTTGTATATGATGCAACTAGAAGGTTTTGTCAATCCTAAAGGTGCTAACAAAATGTGCAAGCTCCAGCGATCCATCTATGGATTGGTGCAAGCATCTCAGAGTTGGAATATACGCTTTGATAAGTTGATCAAAGCATAGAGTTTTTATATAGACTTGCGGTGAACCTATATTTACAAAAAAGTGAGTGGGAGCACCACCGCCTTTCTGATAAATATATGTGAGTAACATATTGTTGATCAGAAATGATGTAGAATTTTTCCGGAAAGCATAAAGGAGTATTTGAAAGGAGTTCTTTAAAATAAAGACCTCAGTAAAGCTACTTACATATTGAGCACCAAGATCTATTGAGATAGATCAAGACGCTTGATAAGTTTTTTCAAGTACATACCTTGTCACAATTTTGAAATAGTTCAAAATGGAACAGTCAAAGAAAGAGTTCTTGCCTGTGTTGCAAAGGTGTGAAATTGAGTAAGACTCAAATCCCGACCATGGCAGCAAATAGAAAAGAGAATGAAAGTCATTCCCTATGCCTCAGTCATAGGTTCTATAAAGTGCGCTATGCTATGTACCAGACCTACTGCATACCTTGCTCTGAATTTGGCAAGGGAGTACAATAGTGATCTAGGAGTAGATCACTGGACATTGGTCAAGAATATCCTTAGTAAGGACTAAGGAAATATTTCTCGATTATGGAGGTCATAAAAGAGCCCGTCGTAAAGAGTTTCATCGGTGCAAGCTTTCACACCGATCCAGATGACTCTAAGTCTCAATCTGGATACATATTGAAAGTGGGAGCAATTAGCTAGAGTATCTCTGTGTAGAGCATTGTAGACATAGAATATTTGCAAAATACATACGACTCTAAATGTGACAGACCCGTTGACTAAGATTCTCTCACGAGCAAAACATGATCACACCTTAGTACTCTTTGGGTGTTAATCACATAGCGATGTGAACTAGATTATTGACTCTAGTAAAGCCTTTGAGTGTTGGTCACATGATGATGTGAACTATGGGTGTTAATCATATACAGATGTGAATATTGGTGTTAAATCACATGGCGATGTGAACTAGACTATTAACTCTAGTGCAAGCGGGAGACTGAAGGAAATATGCCCTTGAGGCAATAATAAAGTTATTATTTATTTCCTTATTTCATAATAAATGTTTATTATTCATGCTAGAATTGTATTAACCGGAAACATAATGCATGTGTGAATACATAGACAAACATAGTGTCACTAGTATGCCTCTACTTGACTAGCTCGTGAATCAAAGATGGTTAAGTTTCCTAGCCATGGACATGAGTTGTCATTTGATTAACGGGATCACATCATTAGGAGAATGATGTGATTGACTTGACCCATTCTGTTAGCTTAGCACTTGATCGTTTAGTATGTTTCTTTTGCTTTCTTCGTGACTTATACATGTTCCTATGACTATGAGATTATGCAACTCCCGTTTACCGGAGGAACACTTTGTGTGCTACCAAACGTCACAACGTAACTGGGTGATTATAAAAGAGCTCTACAGCTGTCTCCGAAGGTACTTCTTGAGTTGGCGTATTTCGAGATTAGGATTTGTCACTCCAATTGTCGGAGAGGTATCTCTGGGCCCTCTCGGTAATGCACATCACTATAAGCCTTGCAAGCAATGTAGCTAATGAGTTAGTTACGGAATGATGCATTACATAACGAGTAAAGACACTTGCCGATAACGAGATTGAACTAGGTATTGGGATACCGACGATCGAATCTCGGGCAAGTAACATATCGATGACAAAGGGAACAACGTATGTTGTTATGCGGTTTGACCGATAAAGATCTTCGTAGAATATGTGGGAGCCAATATGAGTATCCAGGTTCCGCTATTGGTTATTGACCGGAAACGTGTTTCGGTCATGTCTACATAGTTCTCGAACCCGTAGGGTCCGCACGCTTAAGATTTCGATGACAGTTTTATTATGAGTTTATGTGTTTTGATGTACCGAATGAGTTCGAAGTCCCAGATGAGATCGGGGACATGAAGAGGAGTCTCAAAATGGTGGAGACATAAAGATCGATATATTGTACGACTATATTCGGACTTCGGAAAGGTTCCGAGTGATTCGTGTATTTTTTGGAGTACCGGAGAGTTACAGGAATTCGTTGGGAGAAGTATTGGGCTTTATTGGGCCATACGGGAAAGAGAGAGGGGCTGCCTAGGGCAGGCCTCATGCCCCCCCCAAGGCCTAGTCCGAATTGGACTAGGGGGAGGGGCTGCGCCCCCTCCTTCCTTCCCTTATCCCTTCCGCTTCCTTCTCTCCTACTCCTACTAGGAAAGGAGGAGTCCTACTCCCGGTGGGAGTAGGACTCCCCCTTGGCGCACCCTCCTCCTTGGCTGGCCGCCTCCCCCCTAGCTCCTTTATATACGGGGGCAGGGGGCACCCCAAAGACACAACAATTGATCTCTGGATCTCTTAGCCATGTGCGGTGCCCCCCTCCACCATAGTCCTCGATAATATTGTAGCGGTGCTTAGGCGAAGCCCTGCGACGGTAGAACATCAAGATCGTCACCATGTCGTCGTGCTGACGGAACTCTTCCCCGACATTCTGCTGGATCGGAGTCCGGGGATCGTCATCGAGCTGAACGTGTGCTAGAACTCGGAGGTGCCGTAGTTTCGGTGCTTGATCGGTCGGGCTATGAAGACGTACGACTACATCAACCGCGTTGTTCTAACACTTCCGCTTTTGGTCTGCGAGGGTACGTGGACAACACTCTCCCCTCTTGTTGCTATGCATCACCATGATCTTGCGTGTGCATAGGAATTTTTTTGAAATTACTACGTTCCCCAACAGTTCAAGCTAATCGCTTTTCGCCTCCCAGTCATGTTCAGACCCAGCCCTCAAGGATGGTGGGTGGCTTCCTTTGTCACAGAGGAGGATATCACGAAGCTCCGGGAGGCAAGATATCTGACCGTGGAAATCCTTCACAGGCTTCCTGCTCAAGGGCAGGTTATTCCTACCCCTAGATCCGACAAGAGGGTCGTATTCATCTCTCACTTCCTCCGAGGGCTAGGGTTTGCTCTTTATCCCTTTGTTCGAGGGATCATGTTCTATTATGGGCTAGATTTTCATGATCTAGCTCCGGACTCCTTTCTTCACGTCTCGGCGTTTATCATCGTGTGCGAGGCCTTCCTCCGTATTCCCCCACACTTCGGCTTGTGGCTTAAGACCTTCAATGTGAAGCCGAAGGTAGTCGACGGGAAACAGGCGGAGTGCGGTGGTGCTGCGGTGAGCAAACTTGCCAATACTACTTGGCCAAAGGGTTCCTTCACAGAAACTTCCGACCTGTGGCAGCAGGAATGGTTTTACATCACTGAACCCCTTGGTAACAAATGGGCAGCTACACCCGCGTTCTGATTCTGTCCTCCGCTACAACATGCATCATGGATTAATAAGGGGTTGGACTGGGGATCAATTGATGAAGTGCGGACGCTGCAAAGCCGCATTCGGAGCCTCATTGAAAAGGACATCGGTCTTATCAATGTGATCCAAGTAATGCTAGTCCGTCGGGTCCTACCGTGCTAGCGACGGCCTCTCCACATGTGGGAGTTCAATCCGGAGGGACCACGAACCCTACAACACTTCTCTGGCACGGCGCTCAGAGGAATGTGGAAATTATTCTTCGGGGCATGAAAACAGTGGCCGGATACCACAGAAGCCACCGACCTTGACTGCAATCATCCGGATACCTTGCTAAGCACTCGACTCCCGAACACAGTTTAGTCAAACTCCTCATCACAATATATTGAGAAAATCATACTCAGCCAGGGCTAGATAAAGAAGGCAGATAGAATTAGGTGTTCGACCCCTCTTCTCGAAGACTCAGTCGATCCGGTGCTAACAAGGATGCTGGCTCCGGCACCATACCAAGTGCCAGCGAGGGAAGACAAAGAGGAGAGCAAGGAGGACCAAGGTGGCCCCTATTCTAGGGGCACACCGAGCACTTTGTCCGCGGATATTGGAACTCCCTCTTCTGAAGATGGAAGGGAAGGAAAAACCGACATCCCTTCTCCTCATGGGAAGAAGAGGACCGCCCCTGAAGACTTAAAGATAGAGGCTTCTAAGCGCGGGAAGATATCCCTGTCAGGGGGTTCCGGTTCAGGAGGTGACGTTGACACGCAATCCCTTCATAAAGATAGGCCTTTAGCTGAACCATAAGTGAACAAGGGTGTTTTAAACATATCTCGTTCTTTCCTGGTTGCGAGGGTAACATTTAAAATATATGTTTGTAGTCCGGCATGCAGCCTTCCTCAACAGTCTTCCTCGTCAGGGGATCTTCTTCTGGAGATGATGGAGAGTGAGACGCCTCCACAGATCTCTCTGCCCGATAAGGCAGACGACACCGAGGTGTCGTCCTAGAGGATCTCTCCCGATCAACAAGCGGTGAGAGGGTCAGTGAAGACCAGGCCCGAAGGTGACACTTCGGCCGTCCAGGGTTCGGGGTGTGCAGCCCCCACGAGAACAACTAATAAAGGCTCCGGAATATCCGATTTCCGAGGGGCGGCGCAATCTGCTCCAAATCCGGAGGCGCCGTGTACCTTGATGGACACATAGCATCATGCGTCCGTCTTAGAGGATCATCGTACTTTGATGGGTACGGTGGTTGAGAGGGTTCGGTCCACGAAAAGCGGATTGAATGAAGCCTTTACGAGCCTGCTAAGAGGCTTTGAGGTATGTAATTTAATATTTTGAATTGTGCTATCAGCGCAAAATGCGCCTATGTATAGATAGTAGCCCCTGAGACTCTTGTTGGCATCCAAAGAGTGGTGATCAGAGGATCAAGAAATATATGCCCAGGGAATAATCTGACTAATTGCAATACAGGTTGTTACATCCATGGCGATTGCCCAAGCTACAGAGATTGCATATCTGAAGCAGAAATTTTGATGTGGCAGATGATGATGTCATGCTTATTAATAAGCGGCTCGACGAGGCACAAGGTATGTACTCAGTATACTATAGTATGAGTATGACGCTGGGAATTGTATAGTAAGATATGCATAACTGCAGATAGTGCCGTCGCAGTTGAGACCCTTCGGGCTTTGCTTGCCCGGGCCAAGGAGCAGGTCAGGATGAGCAATGCGGCTGCCGAAAAGGCAGCTACTGAATTAAAGGCCGAACAGGCTGCTCGATGCCAGTGCGAGGAGAGAATATCTACTATGGCGCTTGAGCTAAAGGATGCCACTAGCCGATGTGACTTCTCGAGAAAGATAACAAAACCAGGGCGGCTGAGCTTGACAAGGCCTTACAAGAGGCGAGGGAAGCACGGTCCGAGTCTAGAGCAGCTCGGGAGGAGATCCGACAAGCTGGGGAGATCGCGGCTGGTAAGCCCTTCTTATTGCAAACTAAATTTGGCAATCCGAAGTATGCCCCGCTTAATCAGAAGTGGAGTTCTTAAGACGCATTGTTGGACTTGCCAAAGGGTGTCTCTGATGCGATGCAGTTTTTCCAAGCACAAGAACGACATGCGACGGAAAAGCTTTTCTGGTCGCAATTCAGCATGCCAAAGCGTCCATTATTGCTGAACGAACAAGTGGCCCTGTGGGCCGAGCTCCACAAGCTATCCGGCTCTGCCATGAAGGACGTCGTAGCCTGGGTGTGGCCGACTGAACCCATTCCGAATAGTTATTTCGGTTTGGTGCGGCGACTTGTTTATGCGGTGCCGCGTATCGATGCTGTGAAGCGGTCAACATGCATAGAAGGTGCACGGATGGCCTTTGCCCGCGTCAAGACATACTGGACAAAGATGAAGGCCACCGATGTTGCAACGAAAAGTCCACCCGAGGGCATGGACCATTACTCGCCACAGCATTATTCTGAGGATGTCCTAGGGGGTGCCCGCTTGATAGAGGGTCAGTGCTCAAAAGATATAATATTCGAGTGAGGTGGCTTGAAATTGTAAAGACAATATTATGATATATTTAAGGCTATGATTTTATACTTTTTCCTGAAAAGTTTTTGGTGCCTCCGGTGCGGCCGTTTTTTGTATAATCTGAAAGTTTGCCAGTCGTCGGCTTCTATCCCCTCACGTATAATGCGGGGGTGTTCGGAAAAGCACTTGATCACTCTTGACCCAACGTCTTGGTCCATTAAGGAGGTGTCAATGCGGCGAACCGGGCAATCGGACTATAGGGCTTTAACACTTTCACTTAACCATAGGAGTTTGACGGTGGGTCTACGGTATAGCCCCTAGTATGTATGTGGTTATCCGAATATGGTGTGTTGACATACGTGACCGAAAGAATGGTCCTTCGTGTAATACAGATGGAATCACGAAGATTTTGATGAGTTATTGAGTGGTTGACCAGCTCTCCCGGCATCATGACAATCAGTTTTTGGCTTTCTCTACTGAGGTGCTCATCCGGACGAACCATGACACAATCGCAGTAGTTCTCCCTTTACTACATTAGCCGATAGAGCGGAACGTAAGGTAGTAAGCACAGGAGCCGGGCAACCCAACTATTGACCAAAGACATGATTCGGAGCTAATGCATATAAGGCCAAACTCGTGATGCCGAACACTCCCTATAGGTGTTTGGACTTCTCAAAATATACCGGGCCGAATACAGCCCCTGGTAATGGACCCTGGTGTCAAGGCACGTGTGGCAATATGACATGGGGGAGAACACAGGTGGTGAGAGAATAAAACTCCAAACATAATATGGACCAAGTTGCTTCTATAACAGCCCTTTCTAGTACGGCGAGTTGTGTACTTACAGATAATGCCAATAAATTCCTAGGACATTGTACATGCCAGAAAAGTATAAAACAAAAAGAGATAAAAAGGTTTACACAGGGTCCTAATCTAAAAAGAAACCTTAGTGCGGGGCCCTGCTACACGCCTGCGCTGCTTTCTTCTTTGTGATGTGTCCCTGAAGGGGGGAGTGTGATGGCCATCTGTAAAAAAGGAAAAACCCTAGAAAAAGAAATCCAGTGTGGCCGTAAATAAAGCTGGTTCATTTAATGAACCTTGAAAGATAACCGTAAATTCCGAATAGGGTTGAGCCGAACTATGGACTATTTGTGTGCAGTGTGCCCCCAACGCCGCCCAAGGAATTTTAAGGGTGTACTTGTGTACATGAGGCACGTATGCTATCGCCTTATGGGGCATTCGATGGTGGCATAACTTCTAATCAAGATCAGGTTTGTCTGAGCTGCCACACTGAGGCGTACTTTGGACAGGTTTTGTTGTGCCCGCGGTCTTAGCGATCGATGATCTGTTCGGCTTGAATAGGCTGTTTTGGACTTCGGCTGCTAAGGCCGCAGTGTCTTTCTCCGTACGAAGAGAGCACTTCATATTTCCACTGACCGTGATGACGCCATGTGGTCCAGGAATTTTGAGCTTTAAATAGGCATAATGCAAGACTGCATTAAAGCGGGTGAAGGCCGTTCTTCCGAATAGTGCATGATAGCCGCTCCGGAATGGGGCTATGTCGAAGTTAGCTCTTCTCTTCAAAAGTTATCGAGAGAGCCGAATATGACCTCCAATGTTAAAGAGCCCGTGCAACGGGCTTCTACGCCTGGTATAACTCCTTTAAAGGTCGTGCTGCTTGGATTGATTCTTGACGGGTCTATCCCCATCTTGCGGACAGTGTCCTGATATATCAGATTTAGACTGCTGCAGCCATCCATGAGGACTCGAGTGAGATGGTATCCATCGATTATTGGATCAAGCACTAGGGTAGCCAAACCCCCATGACGGATACTAGTCAGATGATCCCTGCGATCGAAGGTGATCGGACAGGCCGCCCATGGGTTGAATTTGGGGGCAATAGGCTCAATGGCATAGACCTCTCGGAGTGCGCATTTGCGCTCCCTCTTTGGGATACGAGTGACATAGATCATGTTCACTGTTTTGATCTCCGGTGGAAATTTCTTCTGTCCCCTCGTGTTTGGCTGGCGAGATCCATCCTTGTCTGCGCTCTGAGGTCCCTTCCCCTTCTGTTCGGTGGTGAGCTTGCCGGCCTACTTGAAGACCCGACAACTGCGGTTGGTATGGTTCGCAGGTTTAGCGGGGTGCCATGGATCTAGCAGTTCCTGTCTAATATTTTGTCTAGCCTGGATGGGCCTTCTTTGTTGCCTTTAAATGGTTTCTTCCGCTGACCGGGTCAGGAGCCACTGAATCCGGCATTTACTGTTGTATCATTTGGGCTTCCAGCATTGTTTCGACGTTTATTTTTGTTATGACGTGGCTTTCCATTTCCATCCCTGACTTCGGATGTGCCAGGCTCGCTAGTGCTGCTACGGGCTAACCAGCTGTCCTCGCCCGCGCAAAAATGGGTCATGAGTGTAGTTAGGGCTATCATCGTCCTTGGTTTTTCCTGGCTGGGGTGTCTAGCTAGCCATTCATCCCGGACACTGTGCTTGAAAGCCGCTAAGGCTTCGGCGTCTGGGAAATCAACGATTTGGTTCTTCTTAGTGAGAAACCAATTCCAAAGCTTACGGGCTAATTTCCCAGGTTGTTGGATTATGTGACTTAGATCATCAGCATCCGGGGGCCGGACATAGGTCCCTTGAAAATTGGCCCAAAAGGCATCCTCAAGTTCTTCCCAACTTCCAATGGAATTTCTAGGAGGCTTTTCAACCAGTGTCGAGCTGGTCCTTTTAGCTTGAGGGGTATGTATTTGATGGCGTGGAGATCATCTCCGCGAGCCATGTGGATGTGAAGCATAAAGTCTTCTATCCAGACCCCAGGATCCTTCGTTCCATCATATGCCTTGATGTTTACGGGTTTAAACCCTTATGGAAATTCGTGATCTAGCACCTCATCGGTTAAGTACAGGGGGTGTGCGGCACCCCTGTATTTGGCTGTGTCGTGGCGTGGGTTCGATGGTTGTAATGTTCGGTATCGACTCTGAACTGGTATATGACCGGTATATTTGGCTTGATAACCACAGTCCCGTGTGAGGGCACGGTCCCTGGATCCATAGATGGATCTGGCGTTACCGGCCTTTTTTCCAGGTCCTCACGTAGATCGTGTTTCTGGTCCTGAGCTGCGGCCTCCCTTCCTTTACGGGGAGGCGGTGTGGGCTTGTGTACGGCATTGCTAGCCACTCTGCCTCATCCACGAGGTGGTCAGTTCGGCTTGTCGGTGATATTGTTTTTCGGTGGTATGGGTGCAATGGCCTCGTCGTCGAATTCGGGTAGCAGTTTACGCTTAGGATAGCCCTTTGTTTGGTGATTAGATCCATATTTTTCCTCAGCGTCAAGCACTTCATTCCATCTGTCATTGACCGTATCATGTAGGCTTTGAGTTGCTGCTTCTACTTCTTCAGGCTCCTTGTAGTGGCGATAAGCCTTTGATGGAGGCGTTCTTATTCTAAAGGTTCTTCTGGGATGACAAATTCGTCATCGCCCAGGCTGACCTCCTCTTCAGAGACAGGTTGATAATTGCTAACTTCGGCATCGTTGTGGTCAGACAACGGCCCGGACTGTGTTCGCTGTCCTCTCGCTCGTCCTGCTCCAATGCTGGATCCGTAGGGTCCTCAGCTTGGTCTGGATTATCACCGTCGTCAATGACAATGTTGCTATTTTTCCCTTTGCCGGATCAAGGTCGGCGCTTCTGATGCTGATGCTTGGGAGGTTCATCGACAGGCTTATCGTTATCACCGTCGGCCTCCTTCTCTTTAAGTGCGTCCACCATATATATATCATATGAGGATGTAGCCGTCCAGCGCCCTATGAGCGGTGGTTTTTGTGCCTGCTCCTCTCCGGCATCGTCGTCCATACCGTCAATGTATTCGGAGCCGTATTCGAGCGTGTCGGTTAAGTCTTCGATAGTGGCTATGAAGTGGGTGGTCCATGGAAAGCGAAATTCTCTGTCATCGGCTTCCAATTCAAGTCGGATATAGTTCGGTTGTGAGTCCCTTGACAAGGAGAGGGCTTTTAACGAATTTAGCACATCGCTTAAAGGTGAGTGCCGGAAGATGTCCGTAGAGCTGAACTCAATGATCGGTGCCTGATCAAGTTCGATGGGCGCGAATGCACGCGGTTCGGAACCTATGGCCGGAGACGAATCCAAGGTTCCACTGACACAGGCCCCGCTCGAGGTTGGATCTGTGTGCTGCTCTAACGCCGCCGAGTCTGACGCTTCTGTGACGGGGTTGAGCTTCCCATCCTCGGACATCGCAATCTGCTCCGGATCTAGGGCCAGAGCAGTTACAGGTGCTATTTCCTGGGCACAAGTTCGATGACAGATTTAGGTCATGTTCATCGTGGTGCCAGGGAGCGGTTGTCGTGGGCTTGAATCCAGTCAAGATCAAGTGTCCACGGATATCAGCAACGTAATTCAAGCTTCCAAATCTGACCTGATGGCCAGGGACGTAGCTGTCGATCTGCTCTAGATGGCCGAGCGAGTTGGCCCGCAGGGCGAAGCCACCGAACACGAAGATCTGTCCAGTGAGAAAAATGTCCCCCTGGACTGTATTTTTGTAAATGATTGATGGAGCCATCAAACCTTTTGGTGACGACGTAGCGGAACTCTCAATGAAAGCACCAGTGTCGGTGTCAAAACCGGCGGATCTCGGGTAGGGGGTCCCGAACCGTGCATCTGAGGTCGATGGTAACAGGAGGCGGGGGACACGATGTTTACCCTGGTTCGGGCCCTCTCTATGGAGGTAATACCCTACTTCCTGCTTGATTGATCTTGATGAATATGAGTATTACAAGAGTTGATCTACCTCGAGATCGTAATGGCTAAAACCCTAGAAGTCTAGCCTATATGATTATGATTGTGATTTCCTCTACGGACTAAACCCTCCGGTTTATATAGACACCGAGGGGGCTAGGGTTGTACAAAGTCAGTTATAGAGAAAGTAATCTACATATCCGAATCGCCAAGCTTGCTTTCCACGCCAAGGAGAGTCTCATCCGGACACGGGAGGAAGTCTTCTATCTTGTATCTTCATAGCCCAACAGTCCGGCCTATGTTAATAGTCCGGCCGTTCGAGGACCCCTTAATCCAGGACTCCCTCACTTATTTCTATGGCTTATATTGCTCAATATAAATTGTGGAGATGATATGCTACAGTAGGCATTGTGTGGAAACAATTATGAATCTTGTCTTTGACAGTACCAAAAGTGAAATGGTTTGCTCTTTATCATACTAACCTATCTCACAAAGTTCCGTCAAGTTTTGTGTGATTGAAGTTTACAAGTTTTGGGTGAGATGTCGATATGAGGAGAATAAGGAGTGACAAGACCCTAAGCTTGGGGATGCCCCGGATGGCATCCCCTCTTTCGTCTCCAACATTATGGGTAACCTCACTTGGAGCTATGTTTTCATTCATCACATGATATGTGTTTTTCTTGGAGCGTCAATTTATTTTGCTAGGATTTGCTTGCTGTTATTTAGAATAATGTTTTGCATCTTTTATTTCAATAAAAGTGGCAATGCTAGACTTTGCCATGCTTATCTTGCAAGTATACATGTTGCTGTTTCAAAACAGAAAGTTTATCGATGTTGCAAAAATTCCCTAGAAAAGTCAGAATCTGATAAATTGTTAAAACTTTTTGAAACATAAGCTCTGATAAATTTCCTACAGTGTGGTATTTTTCTCAGAATTTTTGGAGTGGAATAAGTATTGATACTCTTGCATTCTTTACAAACTGTATTGTTCTGGCAGATTGCTATTATGGTTGCATTGTTTGCATATGTTTGCTTGTTTAATGATTCTATTTGAGGATAGACTATTAAATATGCATAGGAATTTAGTATTCAATGGTGAAAAATAATTTTAGTGATTTTCTAAAGTAGAGAATGATAAGGTTTTGCATTGATTTATACTAACTTATCTCACGAGTTCTTGTTGAGTTTTCTGTGGATGAAGTTTTTGAGATTTAGGGAAGCCATGATATGAGAGGAATTAAGGAGACACAAAAGCTCAAGCTTGGGGATGCCCAAGGCATCCCAAGTTAATATTTCAAGAAGTCTCAAGCATCTAAGCTTGGGGATGCCCCGGTAGGCATCCCACCTTTCTTCTTCAACAATTATCGGTTAGTATCGGTTGAGCCTAAGTTTTTGCTTCTTCACATGAGTTGTGCTATTCATAGAATGTCATTTTATTTTCATTTTGCTTGCTGTTTTAATAAAATACTTAGACATGAAAGTTTTTAAATAAAAGAGAGTCCTCAAATAGTTGCCAGGGAGGCTAAGTAAGCGGTATTCATATCCCGTCAACGAATCTCTTTTCTATGGAATTGCTCTAGTGCTTCACTTATATCCTATGAGTAAATTGTTGAATTGAATATCATGAAGTTGAAATTACATGCTCATATCATGCCTAGTAGTGGCTTCACATTGTGTTTAGAAAGTGAAAACTTTTGAAGCTTGACAATCACAATATTGGTCATACAAGCAATTCATGAATAATTACTATAAGGAAGAGAACTTTCACATGCAAATACACTATCTTGGAAATATTTTGTGATTTTGAGCCCCCACCAAAATATTATATGCCAAAATTGTTGACGTTGGACAAGGAAGACAATGTAATAATTTATGTTTGTTCATATTCACATAGAAGTTATATTGTCATAGATCCTTCGACATGTGGTGCTTGACCCCCATCTTTGCTAGCCAAAAACTCCGCACCAAGTAGAGATACTACTTGTGCATCCAAAAACCCTTAGACCCAAATCTTATTTTTGAGAGTCCACCATACCTACCTATGGATTGAGAAAGATCCTTACAGTAAGTTGTCATCGGTGCAATAAGGCAATAAAAATTGCTTCTAAAAGTGTTAGATCATTTAGTGTAAGATAAAATTGAGCGTTGTACAAACTTGTGATGGCAAAGCAATAAAAGCGACAGACTGCATAATAAAGGTTTCTATCATAAGGGGCAATATAACGTGACGTTCTTTTGAACTAAGGGGTTGAGCATACAAAAAAATAAGCGCATGGCAACCTCTGCTTCCCTCTGTGAAGGGCCTATCTTTTACTTTTCAGTATTTACTTTGATGCAAAGAGTCAAAGTTTTTCTCTCTATTCCTTCTTATTTTTCTCTTTTGGCAAGCATCATGTGGTGAGGAAAGATCTAGGCACATATGTCTAGTTGAATATGGGTAGCATGAGTTATTATTCTTGACATCACCCAAAGGTGAATACGTTGGGAGGCGAAATTATAAGCCCCTATCTTTCTATGTGTCTGGTCGAAACATTTTGCTCATGTGTATGCGGTGAGTGTTAGACATCATAGAAGACTATAAGATGGTTGAGTATGTGGAGCTCTTACTTAGATTCTATTGAATAAGTTGAATTGCAATTGCTTGGTGACTGAGAACATAGGTCGTAGAGTTTCAGGAGAGTTCATTGTTTGAACCTTAACATGTGAATTGGTTGCTACTACAACATGAGAAGTTTTATAAGAAAGAATTGATGTTATGATGCTAGAAAAATTGATTGAAATTATCATTGATCAAACGTATGCACTTTGCTAGCATTCACACTTCATAAAATATTTCTTTTATCATTTACCTACTTGAGGACGAGTAGGAATGAAGCTTGGGGATGCTGATACGTCTCCAACGTATATATAATTTATGAAGTATTCATGCTATTATTTTATCATTCTTGGGTGTTTTACAATCATTTTATAGCAATTTTATATTATTTTTTGGGACTAACTTATTGACCTAGTGCCCAGTGCCAGTTGCTGTTTTTTGCTTGTTTTTTATGTCACAGGAAATCAATATCAAACGGAGTCCAAAAACCGCGTAACTTTTTCAAGATTTTTTCTGGACCAGAAGGAATCCAATGGGCCTGAGCTACACCTGGGGGGTGCCCTGAGGGGGGCACAACCCACCAGGGCGCGCCAGCGCCCCCTGAGGTGCCCAGGTGGGTTGTGCCCACCTCGATGGCCTCCTGTACCCCTTCTTTGCACTATAAATTCTCAAATATTCCGAAACCCTTCAGGGTAGCCCTAGATCAGAAGTTCTGCCACTACAAGGCCTCTGTATCCATGAAATCCAATGTAGACCCCATTCCGGCACCCTACCGGAGAGGGAATCATCACTGGTGGCCATCTTCATCATCCCGGCGGCCACCACGATGAGGAGGGAGTAGTCCACCCTCGGGGCTGAGGGTTTGCACCGGTAGCTATGTGTTTAATCTCTCTCTCATGATCGTCAGATGTCATGATCTTGATGTATCGTGGGCTTTGTTAATATAGATGGATCATATGATGTTTCTCCCCTCTTTACTCTTGTTGTGATTAATTGAGTCTTTACCCTTTGAAGTTTTGTCTTGTCAGGTTGAATGTTCAGATCTGAAAACACATGATGTATGTCTTGCTGTATTAATACTTGAGGTGACAATGGAATATCATATTGATTCACTTAATATATGTTATGGCACTCAACTTGTGGATTCCCGCGGTCATATTAGGGTAATCTATGCATAGGGGTTGATGCATGTTTTTATTATCTTTTCTCCGATAGAAACTTTGGGGTCCCCTTGTAGTTCTTTGTGTTGGATTGAGCATTATGAATATGAAATTATTTGATACATATCGTATCATTAATTCACAGGTACTCGCAGTGACATTGGGGTATCTAGGTGACATTAGAGTTGGTTGATATGTGTCATATGGTGTTATTTTAGTACGAAGTCTTGATTAGATCGATCGGAAAGAATAGCTTGTTGTTATTTTAGTATGAACTCTAGGATAGATCGATCGGAAAGAATAGCTTTGAGGTGGTTTCGTACCCTACAAACAATTTCTATCTTTTGTTCTCCACTAATAGGAACTCGGGAGTGATTCTTTATTGCACTTTGAGGGATAATCATATGATCTAACTATGTTAGCATTGTTGAGAGATTGCACTAGTGAAAGTATGCATCCTAGGCCTCATTTTTAAGCATTGCAATACCGTTTTTGTGCCCGTTTACTATTTGCTACCTTGTTGTTTTTATTTATTCAGATTATAAAACTATTTCTACCATGAATATTACACTTTTATCACCATCTCTTCGCCAAACTAGTGCACCTATACAATTTTCCATTGTATTGGGTGTGGGACACAAGAGACTTTTTGTTATTTGGTTGCAGGATTGCTTGAGAGAGACCATCTTCATTCTACTCCTCCCATGGACTGATAAACCTTAGGTCATCCACTTGAGGGAAAATTGCTACTGTCCTACAAAACTCTATGCTTGGAGGCCCAACACGAGGCTACAAGAATAAAGTTGTGTAGTAGACATCAATTGGTGTTTCTTACAATGGGAGAGGTGCTTAGTTTTGGGTTGAATCTTGCAGTGTCCTCACCCAGTGGCAAATTAGTTTTGGGTTGCGAGGCACGTATTGTATTGTTGCCATCAAGGATAAAAAAGATGGGGTTTATATCAAATTTCTTGAGTTTATCCCACTACATCATGTCATCTTGCTTAAGGTGTTACTCCGTTCTTATGAACGTAATACTCTAGATGCATGCTGGATAGCGGTCGATGTGCGGAGCAATAGTAGTAGATGCGGGAAGGAGTCGGTCTACTTGTCACGGACGTGATGCCTATATTCATGATCTTAGCCTTATATATCGTCATAACTATGTGCTTTCTATCAATTGCTCAATAGTAATTTGTTTACCCACCGTATGTTTTCTTTCAAGAGAGAAGCCTCTAGTGAAACCTATGGCCCACGGATCTATTTTCCATCATATATTTTCAGATCTACAAACCAAAAACCCCAAAAATACCTTGTTATAATTTATTTATATTTACTTTAGTTTGCCTTTTTATTTATCTTTTATACCTATCTCTATCAGATCTCACTCTAGTTGGTGACCATGAAGGGATTGACAACCCCTTTTTCGCATTGTGTGCAAGTGTTTGTTAGTTTTTGCAGGTGCATATATTGGGTACTTGCTTGTGCCTCCTACTATATGGATACCTTGGTTCTTAACCGAGGGAAATACTTATCTCTACTTTGCTGCATCACCCTTTCCTCTTTAAGGGAAAAAACAACGCAAGCTCAAAAAGTAGCAGGAAGAATTTCTGGCGCTGTTGTCGTGGAGGTTCTACATCAAGCCTACCAAGTACCCATTATAAACTCTCATCTCTTGCACTTACATTATTTGTCATTTGCCTCTCGTTTTCCTCTCCCCCACTTCTAAAATGTTTTCAGAAAAACACAAAAAAATATTTGCCTTTCTATTCGCCCTTCTTCCGTTCGTCTTTTTCATTTGTTTTATGTTTGCTTGTCTACTAGGTTGCTTGCTTGCCCCAATGGCTCAAAGCCAGAGCTTTGATCCTTACTATAGGAAGTTGGAAGAAATTGAAAATAATGCAAAAAGTTTTATGTCCTTACAATCTGAGCATAATAGTTTCTTTAGGAATGAACTTAAAGAACAAAAAACTAGGATGGAATATATCAATAAAGAGCTTGATGATGTTACTAAGGAAATTTATGGTCTTAAATCTCAATTTTCTCATATTGAAAATTTAGTAGGCCAAATTTCCGATAAGCAAACACCTTTGGTAAATAAGATGGCTGCTAAACCGGAGTTTTGTGAAAATAATGATGAAGATCTTAAAGTGACTGGTGTCACTCCTATTGAATCTTGGTTTGCTAATATAAATCTTCATAAAGATGGGACTAGAGATGAGTCAACTTTAGCTACAAGGCGTCCCAATAATTTGGAGTTTAAAGATCTTAATGAAAGAAAATGATAAAAGTGGGATTGGAGATGTCAAAACTGTAAGTAGTGATGAACCCACTCTTTTGGATTTCAAGGACTTTAATTATGATAATTGTTCTTTGATAGATTGTATTTCCTTGTTGCAATCCATTCTTAATTCACCACATTCTTATAATCAAAATAAAGCTTTTACTAAACATATCTTTGATGCTATGATGAAATCATTTGAAGAAAAACTTGAGTTGGAAGTTTCTATCCCTAGAAAGCTTTATGATGAGTGGGAACCTACTATTAAGATTAAAATTAAAGATTATGAGTGTAATGCTTTGTGTGATTTGGGTGCTAGCGTTTCCACGATTCCAAAAACTTTATGTGATGTGCTAGGTTTCAATAAACTTGATGATTGTTCTTTGAATTTGCATCTAGTGGATTCCATAATTAAGAAACCTATGGGAAGGATTAATGATGTTCTTATTTTAGCAAATAGGAATTACATGCATGTATATTTTATTGTGCTTGATATAGATTGCAATCCTACATGTCCTATTATTCTTGGTAGACCTTTCCTTAGAACGATTGGTGCAATTAATGATATGAAAGAAGGAAACATTAGATTTCAATTTCCGTTAAGGAAGGGCATGGAACACTTTACAAGAAAGAAAATTAAGTTTCCATATGAATCTATTCTGAGGTCTACTTATGGATTTAATATCAAATATGATAATACTTAGATCTATGTTTTATGCCTAGCTAGGGGCATTAAAGAATAGCGCTTGTAGGGAGGCAACCCAACTTTATTTCGTGTTTTTTGCTTTTGGTTCTGTTTGTCATAAATACAAATTATTACTTATGTAGTAATTTTTATTTTGTGTTTAATTAGTGTTTGATCCAAGTAAGACCTTTGGGGTGGTCTATGGTGATAGTTGATTTGATCTTGCTGAAAAACAGAAACTTTTATGCTCATTGCCAGAATTTTAAAAAAATCACCGAAACATGATTTTGATCTGAATTTTTTACACAAGATTGATATACAAATTTCCCAAATTTTCCTAATGTTTCAGAATTTTTGGAGTTACATAAGTACATGAAGATTCCAGATTACTACAGACTGTTTTGTTTTTGACAGATTCTGTTTTCTTTGTGTTGTTTGCTTATGTTGATGAATCTATGGGTAGTATCGGGGGTATGAACCATGGAAAAGTTTGAATACAGTAGATATTACACCAATATAAATTTAGAATTAATACATAACAGTACCTAAGTGGTGATTTGTTTTATTATACTAACGGAGCTTGCGAGTTTTCTGTTGAGTTTTGTGTTGTGATGTTTTCAAGTTTTGGGTAAAGATTTGATGGACTATGGAATAAGGAGTGGCAAGAGCCTAAGCTTGGGGACACCCAAGGAACCCCAATGTAATATTCAAGGACAACCAAACATCTAAGCTTGGGGATGCCCCGGATGGCATCCTCTCTTTCGTCTTCAATCCACCGGTAAATTTACTTGAGGCTATATTTTATTCACCACATGACATGTGTTTTGCTTGGAGCATCTTGTATGATATGAGTCTTTGATTTTTAGTTTGCCACAATCATCCTTGATGTACACACCTTTTGAGAGGGGCACGCATTAATCATGAATTTATTAGTATACTCTATGTGCTTCACTTATATCTTTTGAGCTAGGAAATTTGCTCTAGTGCTTCACTTATATCTTTTTAGAACATGCTGGTGGATTTATTTTATAGAAATTGTTGAACCCTCATGCTTCACTTAATTGTTTTGAGAGTATTTAAACAGAATGGTAATTTGCTTAGCTTATGAATTTAGTCCTAATATTATGGGCATCCAAGAGGAATATAATAAAAGCTTTCATATAAAGAGCATTGAATATATGAGAAGTTTGATTCCCTGCATTTGTTTTTGAGATATAAAGATGGTGATATTAGAGTCATGTTATTGTGTAATTGTGGACTGGTAGAAATACTTGTGTTAAAGTTTGTGATTCCCATAGCATGCACGTATGGTGAACCGTTATGTGATGAAGTCAGATCATGATTTATTTTTCACTGTCTTCCTTATGAGTGGCAGTCGGGGATGAGCGATGGTCTTTTCCTACCAATCTATCCCCCTAGGAGCATGCGTGTAGTACTTTTCGATGACTAATATTTTTTTGCGATAAGTATGTGAGTTCACTGGTATGCGTCAGTGCTATACAAACGGTTTTAAAGCCCTTTCCACGACGGCATTTGGAACCGTCGCCAAGTGAGTGTGGGCGATAGGGGGGTCCTTCCCACACGACCCAGAAACCATCGGGGATAGGCCCTCCTGGCACATAAGCTGGCTCGTGTGCGATCGGGCGAGGCATGGAAACCCAATTGTTCTGTCTGTATGTACATCCCACATGGTGAATCCCAGAAAAACATTTCCGTTCGTATGTATATCACACACAGTCAATCCAAGGAGTATGTTTCCGTTCTTATGTACATCCCACACAGTGAATCTAGGGAAAACGTTTCCGTTCATATGTACATCCCACACATTCAATCCAGGGAAAATGTTTCCGTTCATATGTATGTCCCAAACGATTAGGCCGCCATAGTCATGTGAAAAATGTGGACATCAACATTTAATATGTCAATATGTTTGTGATAGGTACGTTATCGCACACGGTTCAAGAATGTAAAATGTGTGTGGTGCCTCTACTCATGCCAACGTGTACATTTTCGTAACTGTGTGCGATTGTTATTCCTATCACACACGCACACTGGTTTGAAACGTTTGCCGCATTACCATGAATCGCAAACGCATATGAGACAAAACCGTGTGTGCGTCCGAAGGGCATCGCAAATGTTTCACGTCAAAGAACCGTCTGTTTTCTTTTTTCATCGCACACGTTGTTTTCTTTCTAACCGTGTGCACACTATTTTATTCGCTCCTGTACAATTATTTTGGCTGCAATTTATTATTCGAATTGGAAATTTTGAAATACGAAACGTGCAATTCAACTTCTCAGCACAATGCTTTAACAACGAATCCATAAATAAAATTTTCAGTACAATATGTTCAGTAATTACAGGATTAGACAACAATTAACTATGATGAACCACAATATTTAAAAGCGGTAAAGGTGAAGAGACAAGTGTAAATCATTTTGACTGCCAATGTTGTTGAAGAAACGGAATGCCCATAATGTGCCTTCCTGCATGCCATAGGCACGAACAACTTTTGTCCAACCCCTTGTGACAGTCGTCCGCTCATCCTTCACCACCTTCACGAAGACTTCTAGAGCATTATCATGGTAGCATGAATTATATACTTTAACCTTAGTTGCCTCCACTCCGGTCATGTAGTTTGCAAGGTAATCATCAGTAAATAGCTTCGGAAACCACTGAAAAGAGAAAAATATCAGATCATGAGGTCTAATAGAGTAACTTGTTGTGGGCAGGGGAAAAGGCAACAGATTACTTACCATCCTAAAGTTCACTGATGTCTTGGACAAAGTGTAAATAAAGAGCTTAATTCCCATCACTCGTTTCTTTCGCCTAACAATCTTTGTTAGTTTCCCCACTTGGCACTTGTTCATGAATATCTCATTGCCCCATATGCAAAAGGGATCGGAGCATGGATCAGTACCACTCATATACGTACCTACAAGCAACCAATAAATGTTAGAAGCTAAATGAGATTGCACAAATGATGTAAAATACAACTACCTACATTCCTAAGTACAAGTATTTTTAGAGATTTCAATATGAACTACATACGGATGTATATATAATTATAGATATAGTTTAGATTAGAATCTAGATTCACTCATTTTGCTCCTTATGTAGTCTATATTGGAATCTCTAAAAATACTTAAGTTTAGGAATAGATGGTGTATAAGACATGGGATGCAGCTAACCTCAATAGCAAACAACAGCATCCCCCATTGTAGCCCTGTGTAAGTACATGGAAAGCCAATGTTAACTACAACAACGTTAACATCCACCAAAAATAGCAAATGGTAATAAAACGACAGCATCTGTAGTGATATCTTCATTGTGAAAGAGTAGCACGGTAGCAAAGCGACGGGTTAAAAAATGGATAGAACTGTTAATTGCAACAGGCTTAACAACATCATAATTCATGTTTTGTAAGTTTGTAGCCATTGGAATACAACTATTTAAAAATGGATACAATTGTTAATTACAACAGGCTTAATGGCCATTGAAATCGATACTGATAAAAATGCAATTGGCAGAGTTAAACATCACAAGGCAAGTGCTGCCAGAGCAGATAATGGCCCAGTTGTCTATAAAAAGGTAGGGAAAATAGCTAAAACGTGTTAGGCATGTTTACTACAAGATGCTTAAGACATTGACCGTACAAAACATAGCCATTAATTGCAACTGGTATTGGTAAGATTGAACTGGTGAGCTCATACTTGGTAAGACCTGAGAGGTAGTTTGCTGGGGCACTTCATCTTGGCCAGAGACCCCCCCAAACTCAGCGGCAGCAGAGGCAAGCTCTTCCTCTGGGTCGAAGCGTGGATCAGTGCCCCCGACATGTGTACCTACAAGAAGCAACTAAATGTTAGAAGCCAAACTGCAATTGCACAAATGATGTAAAATACTGTAAGACATGGGATGCAGCTAACCTCGATAGTAAACAACAGCATCGCCCGTTATGGCCCTGCGTAAGTACATGGATAGGATTGTTAATTACAACTGGGTTAGCATCCACCAAAAATAGCAAATGGACAGCATCTCTAGTATATCTTCATTGCGGAGAGTAGCATGGTAGCAAAGTTTGTTGCTGGTATTGGTGAAATTGAACTGAACAGTTAATACTTGAACATCACACAGTGTGCAGTACTGAAATAAACAAGGCACGAACATGCTTAATACATCAACCGTACAAAACATAGCCATTGCAAGAGGTATTGGTAAGATTTAGCTGGTCACATCATACCTGTTAAGTCTCGGGGGGTAGTCACGGCGGTTTGAGTTGTCGGTCGGGGGAGGGGGGAAGTGGGGGCGGGAGATACTGAGGAAATTTGATGGGGAGGGGATGTGGTTGGAGGAATCAATTCTGAAATCGCGTGCCTAATGAAAATTTCACTGTGAAACTTGAAACTTGGGCGGGGGAAACACACAACGGAGACGAAGCGCGTAAAATACTCATGTGCGAGAAAACACAAAATTGGCAGTTCCCGTCTTCAAAAAAATGTACACGTGTAGTCGATTTTTTTGGTCAATGGTACGCCTGGTTTATTGGGAACCATCGCATAGGTAATAGACTTATGGATCCTTAACGCAAAAAATGCACACGAGTACGGCATAGAAACCGTGTGTTCTGTGATCTTCTAATGATTAACGCAAAAAAGCGCACACGGTCACACATGCTAATCAATGCTCAAAGCCCTCAAAGGATGCTCATTGTATGTTAATACTACAAACTTATAGTACTATTGGTAATTTTCTCTAATACTACAAACTTAAACTACTTCTCACATGGTGCCATCAGGGCATGCTGGCCAGACACCGGTGTTCTCCTTCCCGGCCTTGTAGGCGACATCCAACCGTGCTTCGATCTCCACCAAGCTCTCCTCATCACGGTGTGCGGCCTCTTCTTTCTTGCGGCGGCAGGACTCTCTTTTCTTGACTGCCTTCTTCCTTTTCTGATCCTCCTTTGCGGCTTTGGCCGCCTCTAGATCCACCGCCCATTAGGCCATGGCAACCTCAAATTCCGCCCACATAATTGTGTGGCCGCCGGCAGCTGTCGGTGTCAAAACCGGCGGATCTCGGGTAGGGGGTCCCAATCTGTGCGTCTAAGGCTGATGGTAACAGGAGGCAAGGGACATGGTGTTTTACCCAGGTTCGGGGCCTCTCGATGGAGGTAAAACCCTACTTCCTGCTTGATTGATCTTGATGATATGAGTATTACAAGAGTTGATATACCACGAGATCGTAGAGGCTAAACCCTAGAAGCTAGCCTATGATGATTATGATTGTGATTGTGATTGTGTGTCTAAGGACAAAACCATCCGGTTTATATAGGCACCGGAGGGGGCTAGGGTTTACACAGAGTCGGTTACAAAGAAGGAAATCTATTATCCGGATCGCCAAGCTTGTCTTCCATGCAAAGCAGAGTCCCATCCGGACACGGGACGGAGTCTTGAGTCTTGTATCTTCACGCTCCAATAGTCTGGATAAAGTGTATAGTCCGGCTGTCCGGATACCCCCTAATCCAGGACTCCCTTAGTAGCCCCTAAACCAGGCTTCAATGACGATGAGTCCGATGCGTTGATTGTCTTCGGCATTGCAAGGCGGGTTCCATCTCCGAATACTCCAAAGTAATTACCGAACACTTAAATCATGTCCGGATCTGCAAGACGACTTTCACATACCACTGCAGAGAGAATGATATTTCACAAATATAATCTGCTGACAACTTTAGATGAAGTGACACGACAAAATGGTCAAGTCATTATTGAATCCTCTTCCCACAGCCAGCTACCGCACATATCGAGGTGGTTTCCTCGGCACGTCTTGTCGAAGCAGAGATCATGTCCCCTTATTACGGGATCCTCATCAATACGGGTACGGGTAACCCAACCGCTCCATCAATCGTGGCGCTTGGGAAATAAGCGATTTTCAACGGGCAAGTGGGGAGGCGCACCGTTTTCGTCGCCTCTATAAGGGGATAAGGATTCCTCCTTTTTACCCACGCCTTCTTCCTCATATGCTTATCCATTCTCACACCCTCGAGCTCCAGCGCCCTAGTCCACGCCTTCTCTGCACAGCCAAACATGTCCGGAGCAGGAGGCAAGTGGGTGACCTCCACCATGAAGGAGGAGCATGTTACGAAGCTCCGGCGGCCGGATACTTGGCCGCAGATATCATGCACCGGCTACCAGACGCAGGGCAGATTATTCCAACTCCGAGACCCCACAAGAGGGTCGTGTTTCTCGCCCACTTCGTCTGTGGACTGGGATTTCCACTTCATCCCTTCGTCCGCGGGCTCATGTTTTACTACATGCTAGACTTCCATGATCTAGCCCCAAATTTCGTCCTCAACATCTCGGCGTTTATCGTCATGTGCAAGGCCTTCCTCCGCATCAAGCCTCACTTCGGCTTGTGGCTACGAATCTTCTGCGTGAAGCCGAAGATCGTGAGCGGCCAGCAAGCGGAGTGCGGAGGCGCCATGGTGGGAAGGATGCCCAACATTACCTGGCTCGATGGCTCCTTCCCGGAGACCGTAAAGGGATGGCAGTCGGGGTGGTTCTACATCACTGAGCCGCGCGACGCTAACTAGGCGGCGGCCCCCGAATTTCGATCCGGAATTCCCATGCGGCTCACCTCCTGGGAAAAGAAGGGCCTGGCCTAGGGCAGATCGGAGGAGCTGACATCACTTCAGAACTGCATCAAGAGTATGAAGGACAAGAAAATAAAGCTTGTCAACATGGTCCAGGTCATGCTCGTCCGCCGCATTCTTCTGTGCCAAAGACGGGTATTTACTCTGTGGGAGTTCGTTCCGGCCGAACACCGGACACTTCAAGAGCTCTACGGCACTACACACAAGGACGCATGGAAGGTGTTGTTCAAGGCCTCCGAAATAACTCCTCCCACATCCGAGGACCGCGAACTTCATGCCACATGGTTCCCCATTCCAGTTAGTCTTCTGACCATCACCAGATGTAGTTTTCCCAGAATACTCATGGGAGGATCTTAAGTCATCGTGTGTATTTAATCAGGAGTATGTGGTGACGGCAGAGCAGATTGACTGTCCGGCTCCACTGCCAGAAGGTCCATAAGATGCTCTCTGACGGAGATGCTAGTCCCGACGCCCTACAAGGCACCGGAAAAGAAGGCCGAAAAGAAGGCCCCGGGGACTAGGAAGGGTCTCCAGCGTAAAGTCATACCGGACGCCTCGTCTGAAGATGATGAAGCACACTTCTCCACCGAAGCGGAGGAGGAAAAGGAAGGGGCCGCCACACCTCAGGAGGTCGAAGGGCCCAAGAGGGCAACCCAGGGGACCAGGAAGGGTCCCCGGCGCAAGGCCGTCATAAGCTCGTCGTCCGAAGATGATGAGGCAGATTCCTCCTGCGGAGGCGGGGGGAAACACGAGGAAAGTCCACCTCCCCGCACTAGGGAGGAGAAGAAAGGAAAGCCGCCCTAGAGGGGGAGGCTAGGACGCCCAAGAAGGGAAAGGCGTCCCTTCCGGACTACTCCACCACGGCCGCCTACAGTGAGGAGGAGTGGCTGCCCAGGGGGGACCCCTAATAAGATCGTAAGTATCTGCACCCTGTTGTACTTTAGTGCGACTTTGCTTCATAGTCTGTTATAACGCCGAACACGTATATGCAGTCCGGCCAGGGTCCATCCTGAGGTATCCTCTTCGGATGGGTCTTTGAGCGATTCGGCGATGAATTCGCTCCCGACGGCCACTTCCCATCGTCCTGCGGATGACACGGAGGTGTTATCCCAAAGGGTCCCTGAGTAGGGGGAGGCGACTCTGGAGACGCCCCAAGGCGAAATTCTAGACGCCGGGCATACGGGGCACAATATCCCCATGGATTATGCCGACGAGAGCCGCAGCAAGTTGGGCTCTCAGTCAGACACTGTACTGGAACCTCTGAGGGTTCTGGATTTGGGTAGGCAGCCCCTCACTAAGGAGGGCGAGACGACCATGCTGATGACTTCCGTCGCGCCAGAAGCGCCAGATAGTCTGCTGGAAGTGCTTCGCGGCGCTTCGATTGATGAAGAGCACCGTACTCTTATGAGTGCGGTGATTCAGAAGGTTCGGTTCGCCAAGAGCGGATTGACCGAAGCCTGCACCAGCCTCCTGACAGGCTTTGAGGTAAGTAATCAAAAGTGTGTGAAATTATCACCCGATAGACAGTAGCCCTTGATACTCTGTTTGGTGTTCGGAAAGAAAAGCCAAACGGAGGGTCAATCTTAATCCGCAGGAGTCTAATAGTAGGTGTCTATGTAAATAAGCAGGCAGTGCTGCTTGCCGCTGCTGCCCGTACAACCGAGGTCACCGGATCAGACGGGACCTTGAGCGGGCCGAAGAGGAGCTCAGCCTCACGAAGAGGTAGCTCGAAGAGAACAAAGGTGAGTAATACCCTGTTCACATATCATATAGAGGAGAAAAAAATTGGTGATGCTAAAAAAGCGTCATGATTTTGTAATAGGGGCCATGACCGAAGTGGCTGCCCTGAAGAAAGCGCTATCCGAGGCCGAAAACAAGGCGGCTATGGAGCGCGTTGAGCGTGAAAAGCAAAATTCTAGGGTGGGCGAGGTACAGCAAGAGCTCGAGGAGCTCGGCAAGAAGTTCGAGTCCTTGGAGTGTGACTTCAAGACGAAGGAGTCTGAACTTGCGAAGGCCCTTTTGAGCATGAAAGACGCCAAGGCCGAAGCCGAAAAGGCCCAGTAGGAAATCCAGGCGGCCAAGAAGATAGCGGCGGGTAAGACATTCTTTATGCAAAGCAAGCATTTGGAGGAGACGTTTCTTTTACTTACCCGAATTCAGAGCTCTCTACGGGCATTATCAGATCTGCCATGCAGCATATCAGATGCCGCGGAGTTCTACCATGCCGAGGAGGGGAGCTCAACGGAGAAGTTGTTCTGGTCCCAGTATGCTGGAGCCGAACACCCGGTGCCTCTGAGTGACCAATTGAAGCAATTGGTTGAACTCCACAGGGCGGCCGAAGTGGCTATGAAAGATCTCATAGTCCAGATGTGGCCTGGTGAGCCACTGCCCGCCAGCTACTTTGGCCTGATAAAGCGGATGGTAAATGCCTGTCCGCGGCTTGAAGTGATCAAGCGGTCCGTTTGCATTGAGGGTTCCTGCCGGGCTTTTGCCCGTGCGAAGGTGCATTGGGGCAAGCTGGATGCGGAGAAGTTGGTGAAGGATGGACCGCCGGAGGGCAAGGCGCATCGCTGTCCCAAAAAATATTACGATGGCGTTATGAAAGGTGCTCATCTCGTGGCCGATGAATGTACCAAGGACATGATCTGTGAGTGAATGTACTTCTGTCGTTTTTTTGTAAAATAAAGACGAAGTTATTTGCGCTATATAGCGCTTTTTTGATTTAAAATATTACCTTCTGTGCGGCTGTTTATAAAATTCTAAAAGTAGGCCAGTCGTCGGCTTCCGCCCCCACATAACTAGTACCAAGGTGTTCCAGGAAAAACCCAGACACTCTTTATCCAAATATTTGGTCCCTGAAGGAGGTGTTTGGCGCAATGAACAAGGCAATCTGACTATGCGGCTTTATAACATTCACTTAGCCATAGAAGTCTACAATTTTAAATTTCGGCGAAGCCCCTAGAATTCAGAGAGCCGAATTGGGGCTCTATATACGCCTAAATTGAACGAGGACGATTCCTCACCTAAAGCGGAAAAATCCTTAAGGATTTTTAGACCTCTCAAACAGCGACCAGCTCTCGCCGCATCATGTCGGTCAATTTTCGGCTTTCTCTACTGAGGTGCTCATCCGGAAGAACCGGGACACAATCACAGTAGTTCTCTCTGCGCTACCTTAGCCGATATAACGGAACGTAAGGTACCAAAACAAGGGAGCTGGGCTAACCCAACTATTGACCCAAGACATGATTCAGAGCTGATGCATATAGTGCTATAAGTTCAGGGTGCCGCACTTTTGAAAGTGTTCGGACTTATCTTGTCGTCTTATGGGGTGTCATAAGAAGCCCCTGGCAAACTGAACATACCAAAGTGTACAGATGCAATATTAAATAAACATTTATAGGAAAAATGTGCAGATAGGAATGATAAGATGACGCTATATATTATCTCCCATTGATAAATGATACATCTAAGCGTATGTCTACAATGGATGTGTTTAAGCAGAGACAAATAGGACTATTTGACATGTCCTATCCAAGGGCGAGCTGCATGTAGGTATATGAAACAGGTATAACGATCGTGAATAGATTCCACCTGGGTATTCCCTTTGTGCGCAGAGTCTTTTGCCTCCTTGGTTTTCTCTCCTGTGAAAGTCCGACAATCCGGCTCTTCTTAAGAGGCTGCCCGAAAGCAGGGTCCTGAAAGATAAAGTGGGTTATTAAAGTACATTGTGTCTATACCGCATTGTTTACTGAGTCACTATTGCGCCTCCGCCTATGCCCATGGTCTTTTGAGTGCGTAACTGTGTACGCGCGGCACGAATGCTGCCTTGATGGGGCTGGAGCAGAGGCCGGACTGCTAGTCGCACTCTTGGCGTTCCTGGTGTTCCTGTTGTGGGGTATTCCAGACTCGCTTGATGGTGTTCGGGGTTGTTGTCGCCGGATTGGTGGTTTGCCGGAGAAGGCTGATTTGCACTTCTGCTGCGAGGGCTGCAGTATGCTCTTCTGTACAGAGAGAGCGGTCCATGTTTCCGTTGACTGTTATGACCCCGCGAGGTCCTGGCATCTTGAGCTTGAGGTATGCATAGTGTGGTACCGCATTGAACCGAGCGAATGCGGTTTGTCCAAGCAATACATGATAACCACTACGGAAAGGGACGATATCGAAGATTAACTCCTTGCTTCAGAAGTTATCCGGAGATCCAAAGCCCACTTCCAGTGTTATGGAGCCCGTGCAATGGGCCTCTACTCCTGGAATTACACCTTTGAAGGTGGTTTTGGTGGGCTTGATCCTTGAAGGGTCGATGCCCATTTTGCGCACTGTGTCCTGATAGAGTAGGTTCAGGCTACTACCGCCATCCATAAGGACTCGCGTGAGGTAGAATCCATCGATGATTGGGTCTAGGACCAATGCGGCTGAACCACCATGACGGATGCTGGTAGGGTGATCCCTACGATCAAAGTGATCGGACAGGCTGACCATGGTTTGAATTTTGGGGCGACTGGCTCCATCGCATAGACGTCCCGTAGTGCTCGCTTCCATTCCTATTTGGGAATGTGGGTGGCGTAGATCATATTGACTGTTTTCACCTGGGGAGGAAATTTCTTCTGTCCCCCCGTGTTCGGACGCTGGGGCTCCTCATCATTGTCGTTGTGCAGCCCCTTGTCCTTGTTTTTGGCGTTTATTTTACCGGCCTATTTAAACACCCAGCAGTATCTATTTAGTGTGATTTGCTGGCTTATCTGGGGTGCTGTGAATTTGGCACGGGCGATCAAGTATACGGTCCAGGCTGGATGGTCCCTGATTGTTCCTTTTGAACGGCTTTTTCCGCTGACCGGATTTTGAGCCGTTGTATCCGGTGTTGACTGTCATTTCTTCAGTGTTGTCGCCAATGTTCCGTCGCTTATATCTGTTGCGCCGTGGCTTGCCGTTATTGTCGCAGATGTCTGAAGTGCCGGAATTCATTGGCGTGGTGCTACTGTGAGCCAACCAGCTGTCCTTGCCCGCGCAAAAGCGGGTCATGAGTGTCGTGAGGGCCGCCATGGACTTTGGTTTTTCCTGGCCGAGGTGTCGAGCGAGCCACTCGTCGTGGATATTATGCTTAAAGGCCGCTAGGGCTTCGGCATCCAGACAGTCGACAATTTGGTTCTTTTTAGTTAGGAACCGAGTCCAGAATTTCCTGGCCGACTCTCCGGGCTGTTGGGTAATGTGACTCAAGTCATCAGCATCCGGTGGTCGCACGTATGTGCCTTGGAAGTTGTCGAGGAATGCCTCCTCTAGGTTTTCCCAACTGCCGATTGAATTTGTAGGTAGGCTATTTAGCCAGTGCCGGGCTGGTCCTTTGAGCTTAAGGGGAAGATACTTGATGGCGTGTAGATCGTCCCCGTGGGCCATGTGAATGTGGAGAAGGAAATCTTCGATCCATACTGCGGGGTCCGTTGTGCCATGATATGATTCGATGTTTACGGGCTTAAACCCTTTTGGGAATTCGTGATCCATCACTTCGTTAGTGAAGCAGAGGGGGTGTGCGGTGCCTCTATGCCGGGCTATGTGGCTACGCAGTTCAAATGAGTATGGTTGGCTATGTTTGGCCCAACCGGACTTGTCAATAGTGTGTCTGGCGTGACAATCATTGTCACGTGTTGGGGCGTGCCCCCGCGATCCGAAGATCAATCTTGGTTGTCCTGCCTTCAGTGTATCTTGCAGGTCCTGCCTATTGCCCCAGGCCGTAGTGTATTGGCGTAGGGGTGCGGGCTGGTATTCGGGCTGATATGCCGTTTTATCTTGGCCACAAGGTCGGCCGGTCAGCCACGTGGCGCTCGAGTCCATATTCCTCGGCTGCCAGGACTTCAGTCCATCTATCTGTGAGCAGGTCTTGATCAGCTAGGACCTGCTGCTGCTTCTTTTTCAGGCTCATCGCAGTGGCCATAAGCCAGCGCTTGAAACGCTCCTACTCTACGGGGTCCTCGGGCACGCCGAGGCTAATCTCGTCTTCGGAGGGGGGTATGTAGTTCTCTTCCTCCGGGTATCCATCCGTCGCCTGTTCGTCTGGGCTGACCTGCCCGTCTTCCTGTTCGGCCTGCTCAAGGGCAGGCTGATTGGGGTTGTATTCGTCTTCGGCACCATCCGGACTGTTTTCGTCTCCTCTGCTGGTATTGCTGTGGCGGGGCTTCGAGCGACGCCATCGACGCCCGTGCTTTGCTTTCTTCCTTGAGGGGTTATCCTCCATTGCCTCATCGCCATTGGTTTCTTTCAGAGTGTCCACCATATATATATCATATGAGGAGGTGGTTGTCCACTGCCCCGTGGGTGGTGGTTCCTGTTCCTCTCCTGCATCGTCATCCACACCGTCGATGTCTTCAGAGTCGTAATTAAGCACGTCGGTCAAATCATCGACCATGGCAATGAAGTGGGTGGTGGGTGGGCAACAAATTCCCTCGTCGCCTGCTTCCCACTCGAGCCGGACATAGTTCGGTCAAGAGTCTCCTGACAAAGAAAGAGACTTTAACGAGTTCAGCATGTCGCCAAAGGGCGAGTGCTGGAAGATATCCGCAGCGGTGAACTCCATTACCGGAGCCCAACCAGTTTCGGCGGGTTCGGGGATGCACAGACTGGAACCTAATGCCGGACACGAGTCCGGGGGTCCAATGTCACAGGCTTCCTTGGGGGTGAAGCCGGTGCTCGGCTCTACCGCCGATGAGTGTGCGGCCTCCGGGGCAGGGTCCATCCACCCATCCTCGGACGACGTGATTTGCCCCAGATTTAGGTCCGGAGCTCCTGCAGGTGTGATATCCCGAGTATTGTCAGACAACAGGTCTAAGCCATGCTCGTCGTGACTGTTCGGCGCTTCTGGCATAGGCCCGAATCCGTCGAAGATCAAATCTTCGCGGACATCGGCCATGTAGTTCAAGCTTCTGAATCTGACCTGATGGACAGGGGCGTAGCTGTCGATCTGCTCCAGATGGCCAAGCGAGTTGGCCCGCAGTGCGAAGCCGCTGAACACAAAGATCTGTCCGGGGAGAAAAGTCTCACCCTAGACCGCGTTGTTGTTGATGATTGAAGGAGCCATCGAGCCTTGAAGCGACGACACAGAGGAACTCTCAATGAAAGCACCAACGTCGGTGTCAAAACCGGCGGATCTCGGGTAGGGGGTCCCGATCTGTGCGTCTAAGGCTGATGGTAACAGGAGGCAAGGGACATGATGTTTTACCCAGGTTCGGGCCCTCTCGATGGAGGTAAAACCCTACTTCCTGCTTGATTGATCTTGATGATATGAGTACTACAAGAGTTGATCTACCACGAGATCATAGAGGCTAAACCCTAGAAGCTAGCCTATGATGATTATGATTGTGATTGCGATTGTGATTGTGATTGTGTCTCTAAGGACAAAACCCTCCGATTTATATAGGCACCAGAGGGGGCTAGGGTTTATAAAGAGTTGATTACAAAGAAGGAAATCTATTATCTGGATCGCCAAGCTTGTCTTCCATGCAAAGTAGAGTCCCATCCGGACACGGGAATGAGTCTTGAGTCTTGTATCTTCACACTCCAATAGTCTGGACAAAGTGTATAGTCCGGCTATCCGGATACCCCCTAATCCAGGACTCCCTCAGCAGCGATGAACTCGGCGTGGCGAGATGCCATCGCTTCCTTACCATGTGTGCGGTCGCGGGCGGTGAGGAATGCGGTGCCCTGGGATGCCATAGCTTCCTTACTAGTTACTGTGTGCCGCGGTGCCATGAACAATGCTTGGACAGAGCTCTAGGATGGAGGGCTGGGCAGCCATACAGTGCAGTGGTTTTTAAGAGCTTAGTGACAAACGACAACGGAAATTTGGCTTCCCTTACAATTTTGCTCGTTCATTATCACACACGGTTCATCTCGGTCGCTTCTAGAAATAGTGTGTGCTGAGGCTATTGTGTGTTGCGTTATGATTGGCCAGAACTCCAGCTAGGCGGATCACGCGTGTGCACCATAGGATGCGTTGCGATCGAACGGCAATCCACGTTCCTCACATCACATCTGTGCTGCTGTAGCTGGATTGGATTTATATGCGCTAAATGCCTAGAAAAGGCACATAATTCCTAAAGCATGGTAAATGAGCCCGGAAAAATGCCAAATTTGAACACGGTGATTTGCAGGGTGTATGTTCTTCATAGAAAAAAACTCCAGGACAAAGAACAAAGAAAATTTGGATTCCCCTTCAATTTTGGTGATTTTCCTCTAGAAAGCATGGAACTTACACGGTGATGGTTTGATTTATGAAGGGCATGCAAGACGACATAAGACAAACCTTCTCAAATTTTCACTAGGGCATGGTGAGGTCATACCATGGCACCATACCACGCGTCATGTTTTTCAATCATTTATTTCATTTTACTATAGTTGAAAACCCCAATAAATAAACGTTTCTGGTTGACTATTGCCACACATTTCATCGAAATAGCTGTCCATTCCTTGTAAAAGGCATGAGAATTTACTAAATGGCACGAGCATCGTTTTCCAGACCGTTCTTGTGCACCCTTTCATGCACCGATTGTTTGATCTTGAGTTATGTGCATTAATGCCTAGAAAATGCACATAATCCCCTAAATATGGTAAATGAACCCGAAAAAGTGTCAAATTTGAACGTGGTGCTTTGTAGGGTGTATGTTCATCTTAGAAAAAAAAACTCATGGACAAAGGACAAAGGAAATTGGATCCCCCTTCAATCTTGGTGATTTCCCTCTCGAAACCATGGAACTTCCTTGGTGATGGTTCAATTTATGAAAGGCGTGCATGACGACATACAGATAACATTCTCAAACTTTTACCAGGGCATGATGAGGCCATACCATGGCACCATGCCAGGCGTCATGTTTTTCAAGCATTTATTTCATTTTTTTGTATAGTTGTTACCCAGTAAACGACGCGTTATGGTTGATTATTGCCACACATTTCCTCACAATATTTGTCCATTCCTTGTAAAAGGCATGAGAATTTACTAAATGGCACGAGGATGGTTTTCCAGACTATTCTTGTGCACCCTTTCATGCACCAATTGTTTGAACTTGAATTATGTGCATTAATGCCTAGAGAATGCACATAATCCCCTAAATATGGTAAATGAACATGGAAAAGTGTCAAATTTGAACGTGGTGATTTGCAGGGTGTATGTTCATCGTAGAAAAAAACTCATGGACATAGGACAAAGGAAATTTGGATCCCCCTTCAATCTTGGTGATTTCCCCCTCGAAACCATAGAACTTTCTCGGTGATGGTTTGATTTATGAAAGGCGTGCATGACGACATAAGGATAACATTCTCAAATTTTTACCAGGGCATGGCGAGGCCATACAATGGCACCACGCCAGGCGTCATGTTTTTCAAGCATTTATTTCATTTTTTGTATAGTTGTTACCCAGTAAACGACGCATTTATGGTTAACTATTCCCACACATTTCCTCGAAATATTTGTCCATTCCTTGTAAAAGGCATGAGAATTTACTAAATGGCACAAGGATGGTGTTCCAGACCGTTCTTGTGCACCTTTTCATGCACCGCTTGTTCGAATTGAATTATGTGCATTAATGCCTAGAATGCAAATAATCCCCTAAATATGGTAAATGAACACGGAAAAGTGTCAAATTTGAACGTGGTGATTTGAAGGGTGTATATTCATCATATAAAAAATCATGGAGGAAGGACAAAGGAAATTTTGATCCCCCTTCAATCTTGGTGATTTCCCCCTTGAAACCATGGAACTTCATCGATGATGGTTCGATTATGAAAGGAGTGCATGACGACATAAGGAAAACATTCTCAAATTTTTACCAGGGCACGGTGAGGCCATACCATGGCACCACGCTAGGCATCATGTTTTCCAAGCATGTATTTCATTTGTGTATACATTAATTCCGGGTTCGTTTGGCCTTTTTTATACATTAATTGAATTTCCAAGCATTTAATTTGCATAATTCAAATTTGAACTACAAGCATATGCTCCAGTGCACCAAAGTTGGTTCAAAAATCACATGTGTGTCCTTGGGTGAATTTCTAGGTCCCATGCAAGAAATGGGAATGAAATTCAAACATCTGGGCGTCGTGGCTCGGCCGGAAAGATTGAGAAACTTGGTTTTTCAATTCATGTAAATCCAAAACACGCCTGAAAATCATGAAACTTGGCATGGTGTCATGACATGGCACCAACATGCTGCTATAATTTTTTTGGCCGAATTGGGACAAGCTCTGGTATAAGCTGCTTGCAAACCGGAGCTTCCCTCAAGAAGACTTGTGGTTCCGAGAGGAAACGTGTCACCTCCGTGTGCGAAACGACATACATACACTGCCTTCTCCTGCCTTAATTTGTTTACACATGCATATTAGACCAAATAGAAGTATCGTGCTAAATTTTGGAATTATTCTGGGTTCGTTTGGCCTTTTTTGTACATTAATTGAATTCCTGGGCATTTAATGTGCATAATTCAAATTTGAACTACAAGCACATGCTCCAGTGCACCAAAGTTGGTTGAAAAATCACATGTGTGTCCTTGGGTGAATTTCTAGGTCCCATGCAAGAAATGAGAATGAAATTCAAACATCTGGGCATCGTGGCTCGGCCGAAAAGATTGAGAAACTTTGTTTTTTAATTCCTGTAAATCCAAAACACGCCTGAAAAATCATGAAACTTGGTATGGTCTCATGACATGGCACCAACATGTTGTGGTAATTTTTCTGTCCAATTTGCGAAGGCACACATGTTAAAAATCAACAAAGTCATTTTGGAACAAGTGTTGTCACGCTACAAATCGGAAACACAAATATTATTGATACCGTAGGCGTTCTACTTACCAATTACGTGCCACCACGCGTCCCTTTTTTATTGGCTAGGAGGTGCCTTGCGGGGTACCTATTTGAGTACGGAGGCGTGCGATCAGACCCCTGTGCGTGCTCATCGAGACAAGAGCCCTTTGACCTCTATCCACCATGCACCTCCCTCCCAACGTCTCCATTACTGGTGCCCGAGCCCCTATTTCACGGCGTGGCTATGTCTCACTAGACTGAGATTTAAGAGGGAGAAGTGAAAATCTGAAAAGAAATTTCTGCATGGATCTTGATGTAAGATCCGACGGACCTATATAGCATCGACTGTGACTTATAGCAAGCATGATGAATATAAGGACGATGACAGTGGATAATAATTGTCTTACATATCTAGGAAGATAACTAAAAAAACCACATGCGGCTATGCCCGAAATACACAAGGGCAAAAGAAGAAGGAAGACGCATACAACAATATGGCTCGCTGATCTCTACTTTCTTGATGTGCTGCAGCTCGCGGACACTAGTTCTCGCCGCGAGCGGCGATGATCGCTGTCAGGACCCCGACTCGATGTCACATCGATCTAGCCGGTAACACCTCATATTACTTTGCGGCCTCACGCACGGTATCCCCACGGGTGTCGCCTTACCTTTGCCCGGGACCGTTTGCGCCTTTTGGCTCACGTATATGATAGTGTCGCTAGCATCCATATGATAAGGAGCCCGGGCTGACATGACTAGTCGTAAACCCAAAGTGGCACAGACTTACAGGGACAGGCATCCATGACCCAGCATCGAACGTGTCGGTCATCAGCGAGTGAATCCAGGCTGTAGCACTGGGCTAGCAGGACTCCGGTGAACCGGGCTGTAGCGGGCTAATAGGACTCCGGTATTCACCGCGTGACATTTCCCCGAAGGGACAGACACAGGAACGAAGAAGGACACATGCCGGCCAGCCTAAGTGTTCCGGAGCAGTAGCAAGCTACCATGGCTCAGTGGAAACACTAGGAGACATTTCTCAGTAAGAGAGGCTACTAAAGATAAACAACTAGATGGTCAGATCCCACACATACCAAGCATTTCAATAACATACACACAATATGCTCGATATGTGCAATACAACATGGCATCACAAAATGACTCTACGACTCAAGTAATTTATTCAATAGGCTCCGAGGAGCGAGATATTACAAACATGGGTCTCATGACCCAACACTCAGAGCATACAAGTCAAAGCACAAGCGGAAGCTATCATGTCTGAGTACAGACATCTATAAATGAAAAAGGCTGAGAAGCCTGACTATCTACCAAATCCTGCTGAGGCACAAGATCGTAGCTGAGGTAACAAGCTAAACGTCGAAGTCCACGTGGAACTACTAGCGAGACCGAAGTCTCTCTGCAAAACATAAAATAGGCAAACGTGAGTACAAATGTACCCAGCAAGACTTACATCAGAACTATCTACATATGCATCATTATCAACAAAGGGGATGGTGGGGTTTAACTGCAGCAAGCCAGCTTTGACTCGGTGGCTATCCTGAACTACGACTGCGAGTAACTTTTGAGGTGGCGCACACGAGTCCACATATTCACCATATCAGTACACCACTATGGATCCGCTCCCGTCTCCCTACGAGAACGCCATCCATAGCACTCACGCTTATCTTGCGTATTTTAGGGTATCCACTTTCACTTGTCTATGAACTGATATAAGCAACCCAGAAGTCCTTTTCCGTGGACACGGCTATTCGAATAGATTAGGTTAACCCTGCAGGGGTGTACTTCTTCACACACGCTCTCACCACTTACCGCCGTTTACACGACATGTACTCGGCAACCTTCAAGCGGAAGCCCAACGTGGGTGTCGGCCACGGCCTACCTAAACACTCAAGTCTCTAGTCCAGGTTTATCGCCTATTCGGGTTCCATCCATGAGGAGATCCGGCCGGAGTTTCGCTCACAGCCCCAAACGATGTGAACAGGGTTCCCGAGACACCAAACGGGCGCCCGGTACACCGTGCCACGTGCCTACCGCATCACAGCCCACCCCTACGGTCAGCGCTGCGCACGGCCTCTAGCATACTACAAACACCAGAAACTACTTGCAACTCCTGGACAGAGGACAAGGGTGATTAAGAAGCCGAGAGGGTCCATTGGTTTCGGGCCCAATGCGTGGTAGTAGCTGAATCATGGATCACAAACACAGAACTCAGTTCCTGAGGACGGCTGCAATGAGACAACCCACCATGTACTCCTACATGGCCTCTCACCGCTACCTTTACCAAATCGTGTTCACACACTTAGCTCACACACAGTAGGACATGTTCACACACCTTTGATTCATCCCCGATGAATCAGACCTGACTCAACTCTAAGCAGTAGCAGGCATGACAAACAAGCATGAATGAGTAGGCACATCAGGGCTCAAACAACTCCTACTCATGCTAGTGGGTTTCATCTAATTACTGTGGAATGACAGGTCATGCAGAGGATAAAGGGTTCAGCTACCGCAGCAAGTAACAAATATGTCGTTGTTGTCCTAATGCAGTAAAAGAGAGCAGGAGCGAGAGAGTAGGATTGTATCGGAATGAACAAGGGGGTTTTGCTTGCCTGGCACTTCTGAAGATAACATTGAGTCTTCATCAGTGTCAACGATCACATCATCGGTATCACGTCTATCGAGAGGGGACAAATACCGGCAACACAAAAAGGAACACAATCAATGCAATGCACAATATGATGCATGATCATGACATGGCAAAATGAATGTGTTTTGGGCTAATGCAACTAAAACCAGATTAAATGCAGTTGGTTTGAATCCAAGATTCAAATTCAAACTCCATATGTGATTATTTAAATGCCCTTTATTTAATTTGTGCTAAACAGCAGCTATAAGTTGTTCTAACATGCATGAAAATGGTACAGATGGATTCTTTGAATTTTTCTGATAATTTTTCATATATAAATTATTTAATTTGGAGTTACGGTTAATTTTCTATGAATTTTAGAAGTTTTTACAATTTTCTGGAATTTCCTGAATTATAATAAATCCAGAAAATGGTTTATTGCGTCAGCCTGACATCATCATGACGTCAGCAGGTCAACAGGGGCTGGTCCGGGTCAAACCTGACCTATGGGACCCACATGTCAGCTGCACAATGATTTAACAGAGTTTAAATAACTTAACTAAATGGTTAGCCGGGTTAATTAAAGGGTAGGGCCCACCTGTCAGTGAGGCAGTGGGTTAGCTAAATTTTAATTAGCATCTAAACTAAATTAGCAGGGCCCCGGGCCCACATGTAAATGACCCAGGGGAGGTCAAACCCCGGTCAAATGGCCTAAACAGGCCGGCGACTCAACGCCGGTGGCAACAGGCACGGCGGAGGGCTTCGGGATCGCTCCTCCGGCGTCCAAATGGACGGAGGAGAGCGGCTACGGGGAGCTGGAGCTCACCCGCACCCGTTTCAGCAAGCAGCAGCAGCTAGGGCGGCCGGGGACGATGGCCCCGAGCTCGGCAGCGGCGGCCGGAGCTCGGTTGTGCTCGGGTTCGGCGTTACACGGTACGGCGAGGTCAGCTGATGGGCTCTACGGGATGCTGGGGTCACCAGGAACACCCGGAGACAACGAGCGCAGGCGGAGGAGCTCGGGAGCACGGAGCTCACCGGCCATGGCGGACGGCAGCTTCGGGTGCTCGTGGGGCGGCGGCTATAGGGTGCACGCGAGGGAGAGAGATGAGGGGAAACGACGGCAAGCTCACAGGGGTTGCGACGGTGGCCTCGGGGAGCTCGGGGAGGCACCGGAGCCGACGAATTTGACGAAGATGGCCGGCGGGTCCGAGGTAGAAGACGACGGCGATGGCGGTGATGCAGGGGCTCCCGCGGTGTGCTTCTCGGCAAGGAGGAAGAGGGGGTCGGGGCGGATCTCCTGGGTACTTCGGGTGGCAGTGGGGAGCACGGTGGCTACGGCGAACGGCGTCGGCGACGACGAGCTCCGCTCGGGCGCGTGCAGGGAGAGAGCAGAGGAGGGAACGGGGTCCAGGGGAAGAGAGGGGAGGTGCAGGGGCGAGGGGGAGTGCGTGGCGCCCTCGGGTGCCTCCAGCGGCGAGCGGGTAAGCAGGAGGTGGCCGGAGCGTGCGCGCGCGCGTCGGGCACACGCCCTCCTGCCTACTGGCAGGAGGTTGAAGACGGTGGCGACCGCGGTGGGCTGGGCCGCACAGTGCTGGACCAGCACAGGAGCTGGGCCGGCTCTGGTGGGCTGCACAGGTAAGCTTTGCTCCTTTTATTTTTTTCTGTTATGTTTCCCTTTTTATTTTATTTTGCCACTGTTTTCAAATTCAAAATGATTTCATACAGTGCCAAAAACATTCTGAAATATTTTATGTTACCTTTCTGGACTATTCCAAAAGTACATAAAATATTTCAAAGCATTTGAAAATATATTCATTATATATTATGAATATATCCCCAAATTCAAATAGATTATTGATTTAAATTCAGAGACCAAATAATTCCTTAAAAATATTCCAGAATTTTGGTTTGATATATAACTCTTGCCAAAATTCACAAAACTATTTTTAGGGCATTTTGGATTCACAGAATGCAATTTAAGGGTTGCTTGCCCTTCTTTTAATTAGGGTTTTGAGGCTTCTGAATTCCTCAGTTCAAATTTCATTTGAATTTAAACATGATGCAGCAACCAAGCTAGTACAAGGCCAAGGTAGAGCTAGGGATGTGACAACTCACCCCCACTAAACAAGAATCTCGTCTCGAGATTCAAGCGTAGGGTAGGGTGAAGGGGTAACGCAAGCTAGTATAATCTTCACGATCCCGGTTGCACTTCAATTGAACGTTGATTCATCCACCATCTTTGCCTTGTCGTCTTGCTCTGAGAAATCCTGCCAACATGACATGGAGGGAAGAAGGAGACTCTAGAAGGGTCGATCTTCTCGAAGATCGAACAACTCACGGAAAGAGACATAGGACCAACTCTCGGGTTGAGACACAAGATACACATCAAGAGGGGTGGAAAGAAGCGGATGACGAAGGTTCACTAGGTAGACAACAATTCCACACCTAGGAAGGTGGTAAACGATTGTCAACGTAGCGAGGAGTTGAGTTGCCATGATACCACAACGAGACACCTTCGGAACCGTGACTCGTAGAGATATTCCCTTAAGTGGCAAAAAGAATTACTTTTGATTTAGAGATCATTGAAACTCTTTAAACCAGCCTAAGACAATTCTCGAGCGATCGTTTGGAGGGGGTCGGTAGAATGGCATACTCGGACTTGGATGATGTGGATTACCTTGTTGAAGACAACGTAATGGATGATTTTACTTATCACCGGAAATGGAAGAGACCCATGGTAGAATGGCACATTGGCGGTGCAAGCTGGGAACAAAATGCAAATGATGGGAATGATTCTGGTAACTGGGGAAGAACCCAACAAAAGAGAGTGAATTCACTGTTTGAGTAGGTCATAGCATTGCCGAGGAAACTGAGAGCAAACCCAGTTAGTGCCGATGATAACACGTAGCGCTTGTGCGTGCTCTCAAGAACTTGAGCATTTCCACAATCATCAAGATTCTACCAATTTCCGTGTCAAGGATCCTGGCAACACAACTTGCTACCCTGATGAATGATGATGGATGATGCAGATGCAAAGGAAGATAACACTTTCTCAGATTTCACCCTTGGCGGGGCCAAGGGAATAAAATCTGGATGATCGACTGAGAGACATTTAGCACTCCACTTCTAATGTTCTCCTTGACGTGCTAGTGTATCCCATTCATAGATATGGTTTGATAACTAGAACATCAAGTAAGAGGTCGGACTTCGGAAACACAAAAATCCATAGGGACAGCTAGAAAGTAAACCCTACGAAATCCTTATGGGGAGGTGGCCAACTTCCTCAATCAAGATGTTATAATAACAGGTCTTCCGGCTGGGTGTGTTGGCCACGACATCCACTTTACCGGTTATCGAGGGACCAATATTATAGTTCTTGGGAAATGTTCCAAACCATCATATCTGTCTGAGATTCAGATCTGGTTGGTGTCAGGATATTCCAGACTCATCGAGTCTAGGAAGAAAAATGAAAGTTTGCAACACAAATCGACGAGATGACGTTGCGGGATTCTCGGGAGATGAACTACGATAGCAAGCTCCAAAACACGAGCTGGTTCTGCTACAAACATGTGAACACGCTGTCCCAGACAAACATGACCACGTGGTAGTCTTATAATAAAACACTACCGAGTTCAGGTGGGGATCCATCAACGAGGATATCAAAATCCTTGCATAAGGCATGCTCTTAAGAAGGAACTTCTTCTCCTTGAACAAATCAATCAGTGGCTTGGTGTGCTCGGAACACATATGGAATGAAGGTTGCAAGTCTCCAGACCACAGAATACTTCGCACGTGTGCATGACTGATTTGGAATGATTCCAAGAAAACAACATTGACTTTCTCGAATCCACGGCGGCAACTTGCATCAGATGCACATGAATTAAAGGAAGTCACTACCTTCATCCAAACATATGCTTCATGAGCTAGCATGAACAAATGCTTTCAAAAATTTCCAACACTAGCTTAATGTTCAACAAAATTATGGAGGAGATAAGGATGTTGTCAATGGGCTCAACAACAATTCATCTAGGTTTCCTTTTAAAAGGAATTCCATAGTTAAGTGAACACGGTGATAGCATTGGTCAGACCAAAGATATAACGGTGTATGCTCGAGGAATCAACCACGAGTAAGACAACATTACGAATATCATTGGTTCTGATTTGATTTGACGATAGCCCACACTCAAATCAAAGGATTGATAAGACAATAGATCCAGCAACTGATCACAGGGACCAATCGATGAAGATATCATCTTTCTTCAACACACACTACACAAGAATATCCCTTTGGAACGAACTAAGTCAGGCAAGCTTTTATCTTCCAACTCTCCAAGTCGTTGTCTAACTTAACCAACTAGCTCAGGGATATCCAACACAGATTCTTGGAGAAGGATGGTACACAAAAACCAACTTGATCACGAGCTCAACATAGCGGTCAGGTGACAACCTGGTAATACTTTTAAGAAGATATTCAGAGAATCACGAGCCACCGGTATGTTACTAAGCTCGAGAACAATCTTGCTTTTCAGGGCAAGACGATATGATCAATAGAGTAAGAATTTGAAATAATCCTAACTCATCGATCGAGGAGTGAACCAGGAGAATGGACTAGGTAGCACGATCAATCTTAGAATGATGATTCAATAACCAACACACTAAGAATAAAATTATTGTCCTTTAACTACCCAGCAACGAGGTTGCTAGGCGTATTGATTTCACACATCACAATTCATTTGTCGGTATTCCGGTTGCATCAACACGAAGACCGAGGAATGAACAGTGATGGCACGAAGTGTCACTGTACCAAGAGTTCATGGGATGGTGTGCAATTCCTATAACAATCTCGATATAAAATATGTAATACTCCAAGGTAGAGCAGAACAAAAGCTGGATTAGCAATTTGATCTGCGGAGCACAACTTCTTTGACCCAATCCTGGATATGGAAGAGGTACTGGAGTTTGTTTCTCCAAGTCATTCAGGACAGAATGGCTTGACGGACCACAAGAGTAATAGGCATCGATAAACGAACGCACGCATACTCTTGACTATCAATTGATAGACGAGGGTCAAAATGCAACTACGGAGAACAACTCAAAGGAACATATAATTTTCTGAGTTGTGGATGCATAGATTAGTATGTCGAACCAAGTTCAACATATTTCTTCCGGATAACCCATGCAGAAAGGTAGAACTGGCAGAGTCATGATTTATGAATGGAGAACTCCTCAAGAGTACTCTAATTGTGATCTTTTGATCCAATAAACATCTGCCATAAGCGGTTCATAGTATTTGGAAGAAGGAAATACCACGGACCTCGAGGACTATCGCAAAGTTACTAATATCCTGAAGGAACTAGCAAACACTATCAACATGAAGTAAGTAGAGTGAATCTCGGGTTCAAAGCCCAAGGAATAGAATACCTACTACTAAGTAGCATCACGGGATGCTTTCGATAATGACGGCCAGAATCATCACACTGGGACACAAAACATTGCTAGATTACTAGGTGACTCCCTAAAACACCTAGGGTCATAATAATAGCTCCAACATATATGTCAAAGCAATAATTACCTCAACACACCGATTAGTGTGGTTAATCTGGCCCATGGAAACATCGGAAACAGAAGGAAGGGATTTGCAAATGCATCGGACTATTTAGAAACCTGGGATGACTCGGACAGCATAACGACTGTAAATGCTCAGAAAAGATTTGAGACATTCACAAAAATGGTGGCATAACCACTCAGAAGCACAATATCACGGTTTCGAGATCAACAATTAACATACAGAAGCAGTAAAAACTGAACAGAGGCTTAAGTCCAAAAATCTTATAAGTCTACGGATTAGTAACACGTGATCCTAATAGAAAGAAGAGATAGCCTAGTTCTTAATCCCCGTAGAAGAGAAGATGATGACTCAGATCAGAAGGCCATGAGGTATAAGGAGTAAAAAGAGCCTTACGTTCCATCCCACAATCAATTCCCTTATATAACTAAAGAATTTCTAGACTCAACTTCGACCAGTTTGGCTTGGTAATCCTACAGGCAGTCAAGCTCTGATACCAACGCTGTCAGGACCCCGACTCGATGTCACATCGATCTAGCCGGTAACACCTCATATTACTTTGCGGCCTCACGCACGGTATCCCCACGGGTGTCGCCTTACCTTTGCCCGGGACCGTTTGCGCCTTTTGGCTCACGTATATGATAGTGTCGCTAGCATCCATATGATAAGGAGCCCGGGCTGACATGACTAGTCGTAAACCCAAAGTGGCACAGACTTACAGGGACAGGCATCCATGACCCAGCATCGAACGTGTCGGTCATCAGCGAGTGAATCCAGGCTGTAGCACTGGGCTAGCAGGACTCCGGTGAACCGGGCTGTAGCGGGCTAACAGGACTCCGGTATCCACCGCGTGACATTTCCCCGAAGGGACAGACACAGGAACGAAGAAGGACACATGCCGGCCAGCCTAAGTGTTCCGGAGCAGTAGCAAGCTACCATGGCTCAGTGGAAACACTAGGAGACATTTCTCAGTAAGAGAGGCTACTAAAGATAAACAACTAGATGGTCAGATCCCACACATACCAAGCATTTCAATAACATACACACAATATGCTCGATATGTGCAATACAACATGGCATCACAAAATGACTCTACGACTCAAGTAATTTATTCAATAGGCTCCGAGGAGCGAGATATTACAAACATGGGTCTCATGACCCAACACTCAGAGCATACAAGTCAAAGCACAAGCGGAAGCTATCATGTCTGAGTACAGACATCTATAAATGAAAAAGGCTGAGAAGCCTGACTATCTACCAAATCCTGCCGAGGCACAAGATCGTAGCTGAGGTAACAAGCTAAACGTCGAAGTCCACGTGGAACTACTAGCGAGACCGAAGTCTCTCTGCAAAACATAAAATAGGCAAACGTGAGTACAAATGTACCCAGCAAGACTTACATCAGAACTATCTACATATGCATCATTATCAACAAAGGGGATGGTGGGGTTTAACTGCAGCAAGCCAGCTTTGACTCGGTGGCTATCCTGAACTACGACTGCGAGTAACTTTTGAGGTGGCGCACACGAGTCCACATATTCACCATATCAGTACACCACTATGGATCCGCTCCCGTCTCCCTACGAGAACGCCATCCATAGCACTCACGCTTATCTTGCGTATTTTAGGGTATCCACTTTCACTTGTCTATGAACTGATATAAGCAACCCAGAAGTCCTTTTCCGTGGACACGGCTATTCGAATAGATTAGGTTAACCCTGCAGGGGTGTACTTCTTCACACACGCTCTCACCACTTACCGCCGTTTACACGACATGTACTCGGCAACCTTCAAGCGGAAGCCCAACGTGGGTGTCGGCCACGGCCTACCTAAACACTCAAGTCTCTAGTCCAGGTTTATCGCCTATTCGGGTTCCATCCATGAGGAGATCCGGCCGGAGTTTCGCTCACAGCCCCAAACGATGTGAACAGGGTTCCCGAGACACCAAACGGGCGCCCGGTACACCGTGCCACGTGCCTACCGCATCACAGCCCACCCCTACGGTCAGCGCTGCGCACGGCCTCCAGCATACTACAAACACCAGAAACTACTTGCAACTCCTGGACAGAGGACAAGGGTGATTAAGAAGCCGAGAGGGTCCATTGGTTTCGGGCCCAATGCGTGGTAGTAGCTGAATCATGGATCACAAACACAGAACTCAGTTCCTGAGGACGACTGCAATGAGACAACCCACCATGTACTCCTACATGGCCTCTCACCGCTACCTTTACCAAATCGTGTTCACATACTTAGCTCACACACAGTAGGACATGTTCACACACCTCTGATTCATCCCCGATGAATCAGACCTGACTCAACTCTAAGCAATAGCAGGCATGACAAACAAACATGAATGAGTAGGCACATCAGGGCTCAAACAACTCCTACTCATGCTAGTGGGTTTCATCTATTTACTGTGGAATGACAGGTCATGCAGAGGATAAAGGGGTTCAGCTACCGCAGCAAGTAACAAATATGTCGTTGTTGTCCTAATGCAGTAAAAGAGAGCAGGAGCGAGAGAGTAGGATTGTATCGGAATGGACAAGGGGGTTTTGCTTGCCTGGCACTTCTGAAGATAACATTGAGTCTTCATCAGTGTCAACGATCACATCATCGGTATCACGTCTATCAAGAGGGGACAAATACCGGCAACACAGAAAGGAACACAATCAATGCAATGCACAATATGATGCATGATCATGACATGGCAAAATGAATGTGTTTTGGGCTAATGCAACTAGCAACAGATTAAATGAAGTTGGTTTGAATACAAGATTCAAATTCAAACTCCATATGTGATTATTTAAATGCCCTTTAATTGATTTGCCCTAAACAGTAGTGATAAGTTGTTCTAACATGCATGAAAATGGTACAGATGGATTCCTTGAATTTTTCTGATAATTTTTCATATATAAAATATTTAATTTGGAGTTACGGTTAATTTTCTATGATTTTTAGAAGTTTTAGACATTTTCTGGAATTTTCTGATTATTTAGAATTAAAACAATTCCAGAAAATTAATTATGACATCAGCACTGCGTCATGCTTGCGTCAGCAAGTCAACAGGGCTGCCCCGGGTCAAACCTGACCTATGGGACCCACATGTCAGCTGCATAGTGATTTAACAGAGTTTAAATAACTTAACTAAATGGTTAGCCGGGTTAATTAAAGGGTAGGGCCCACCTGTCAGTGTCCGCAGGGGGGGTTGTTTAATTAAATTAAACTAACTAATTAACAGGGGCTGGCCCCACCTGTCATCGACCCAGGGGGGTCAAACCTCGGTCAAATGACCCAAACAGGCCGGCGGCTCAACGCCGGCGGCAACAGGCACGGCGGAGGGCTTCGGGATCGCTCCTCCGGCGTCCAAATGGACGGAGGAGAGCGGCTACGGGGAGCTGGAGCTCACCCGCACCCGTTTCAGCAAGCAGCAGCAGCTAGGGCGGCCGGGGACGATGGCCCCGAGCTCGGCAGCGGCGGCCGGAGCTCGGGCGTGCTCGGGTTCGGCGTTACACGGCACGGCGAGGTCAGCTGATGGGCTCTACGGGATGCTGGGGTCACCAGGAACACCCGGAGACAACGAGCGCAGGCGGAGGAGCTCGGGAGCACGGAGCTCACCGGCCATGGCGGACGGCAGCTTCGGGTGCTCGTGGGGCGGCGGCTACAGGGTGCACGCGAGGGAGAGAGATGAGGGGAAACGATGGCAAGCTCACAGGGGTTGCGACGGTGGCCTCGGGGAGCTCGGGGAGGCACCGGAGCCGACGAATTTGACGAAGATGGCCGGCGGGTCCGAGGTGGAAGACGACGGCGATGGCGGTGATGCAGGGGCTCCCGCGGTGTGCTTCTCGGCGAGGAGGAAGAGGGGGTCGGGGCGGATCTCCTGGGTACTTCGGGTGGCAGTGGGGAGCACGGTGGCTACGGCGAACGGCGTCGGCGACGACGAGCTCCGCTCGGGCGCGTGCAGGGAGAGAGCAGAGGAGGGAACGGGGTCCAGGGGAAGAGAGGGGAGGTGCAGGGGCGAGGGGGAGTGCGTGGCGCCCTCGGGTGCCTCCAGCGGCGAGCGGGTAAGCAGGAGGTGGCCGGAGCGTGCGCGCGCGCGTCGGGCACACGCCCTCCTGCCTACTGGCAGGAGGTTGAAGACGGTGGCGACCGCGGTGGGCTGGGCCGCACAGTGCTGGACCAGCACAGGAGCTGGGCCGGCTCTGGTGGGCTGCACAGGTAAGCTTTGCTCCTTTTATTTTTTTCTGTTATGTTTCCCTTTTTATTTTATTTTGCCACTGTTTTCAAATTCAAAATGATTTCATACAGTGCCAAAAACGTTCTGAAATATTTTATGTTACCTTTCTGGACTATTCCAAAAGTACATAAAATATTTCAAAGCATTTGAAAATATATTCATTATATATTATGAATATATCCCCAAATTCAAATAGATTATTGATTTAAATTCAGAGACCAAATAATTCCTTAAAAATATTCCAGAATTTTGGTTTGATATATAACTCTTGCCAAAATTCACAAAACTATTTTTAGGGCATTTTGGATTCACAGAATGCAATTTAAGGGTTGCTTGCCCTTCTTTTAATTAGGGTTTTGAGGCTTCTGAATTCCTCAGTTCAAATTTCATTTGAATTTAAACATGATGCAGCAACCAAGCTAGTACAAGGCCAAGGTAGAGCTAGGGATGTGACAATCTCTGTCATCAGTTTCATGTCCTTAATACGCTGCTCAGAAGCAACTGCGGATTCCTCCATCGGCCTTTCGCGCTCGATGCGGAGCATGGCATTCTCGTCCATAAGTTTCTTGACGATGACGTTCGTCCTCTTCAACAAGGTAGCGGTCTCCTTCGCCTGCTCCACCCTTCCGGCGATCTTCGCCCTCAACAGGTCGCGGTTGGCCCAGAGTTCTTCAAATGAGGCATTCAACTCGTTCGGTAGCTTCATCCAGCCAGAGATCTGATCCATCTGGCTATGGATGATCGCATGCATGCGCATGTAAGAGTCCTCGCCTGCCTACGAGAGATTTTTCCAGGCCGCGCAGCGCGGGAGGACATCTCTGCTGCATTTGTAGCACGGAAGGACATCTCTGCTGCATTTGTAGCACGGAAGGACATCTCTGCTGCTTCCGCGGCGCGACCAGACCAATCTGTTGCATCAACGGCGTGGCGGGACCTCCGTGCTGCTTCTGCAGCACGGCGAGACCTCCATGCTACTTCGGCGGCGCGGTGGGACATGTCAGCTGCTTTCGCGGCTAAGAGGGACATCTCTCGTGCTTACGCTTCCATGCTCGCCTCTCCGTGGTGGTAATCTCTCGACCAAGAACTCAATCTGGCCATGGCAGATGCAAGAGAATGATGCTAAATGACTTGTTTGCTTTTGTGGATGAGGAGTTGAGGAAGGAATGTGCAGTCATCTTGGCACAGTACAGTATTTATAACCGAGTACTAATACGCTCCTAAGTGGGAAACCGTTTAGGTTTTGATCGGTGTGAACAAGTTTGCAATTTGGAAGGTGACAGGACGCAGGCTCAAAATTTATTGACAGTTCTATAATTTCTAAGTGAGGCACTATTCCCGGATGGTATAACGTGGGCACGCTTTCTCGGCCGCGCATGTGGCGTTTGGTGCACCGCAAAAGGCAATGTCAGCACACGTCTTGTTCCAAGAACCGTGCGAGCTTGTTATTACCATCACGCACGCTTCTTTTAATTAGAATGTGTGCCCGTCTAGCGCACACGCGTTTATCTGTCTAACTGTTTCTGTTTGTTGTGGCTAATCTCAAACAGTTCATCCATGTGAAGTGCATGCCATCAATCGCACACACCTTTGATCTGGCTGGCCGTTTTTGTTCTGTTGCCTAATCGCAAATAGTTACTCCTTCTGAAGCATACGCCCTCAATCGCACACACCTTTATCTAGTTGTCCGTTTCTGTTGTTCCGCCTCATCACAAACAGTTAATTCGAGTGAACCGTATGCTGTGTATCACACACGCCTTCATCTGGCTGCCCATTTCTTTTGTTCCTCCTCATCGCAAACAGTTCACTGAACTGAACCGTATGCTATGCATCACACACGCAACTAAAATCTGAACCGTGTTTGATGCATCCATCATCGCAAATGTTTTGGACATTTTTGACGGTTCTCTGACACCACCGTTTGCGATTATTGCATCGCACACAGTTTCTCGAAGGGTCTCTGATCATAGTGTCACGTTAGCAGCATCTTGCAGTAGTGATTGGTCATTGCTATTAACGGGTTATCGGATCCATAACCGGACCCGATAGCTTAATGGTGACCCGTTATGGTGGATGCCACGTGTCGGTTACCCTTGACGAAAGCACTTCCATGACACGTCATTTATCGTCATGCAAGTGAACACTTCCGTGATGATAATTTTGGTATTGTCATGGAACACTTCTACACGGCACAGGTATGACTATCTTGATTTTGTCATAAAATCTTCATGGATGTACATGCATGACAAAAAACGTGACCTACTGTGACAAACACATATCATCACGGAAGAGTTATTTTTTGTAGTGTGTGTGGCCATTGTTCATCGTAGTGGTTTATCTCTAGGATACGAGTCCCCTCGAGCATGGAGATCCCTCGCATGGAGAGATACAGCTAAGATCTCTCACCTTGGGTGTATGCGCCATATCCTATATATGCATATGGGTTCAGGAAAAGAATGTGCTCAGGCATCGAATCCAAGCCTATCCCATGGTTCTGAGATGTCTGCCCCTAACGAAGTTGCACCGAAGAAGAGCGATGCAGTGGCAGAGATGAGTCATGTTGTTGCAGTACTGGACCCTCGCTTAGTCTGGACAACAGCGTCGCACTCGGTCTGGCTGACCTTGCTACCAGCATGTTGTATGCTCCAGTGACAACGTTGTCGCCTCTACTACGTCTCAACTTTGTGGCCACGTAGTCCTGGATACAATTGAATGTTGACCTCTTAGCTGAGCCTCGGGCATGCATGCCTTCCCTCGCCATCTGCCCTACTTCATTGCAAATTTCATGTTGAACAATATTTGGTTGTTATTTGGTGAAATGATTATGAAATGATGGACCTGAAAAATTTACTTGTGATTACCATGAAGTCATGATACTAAGTTGTTGGCAGCTCTATCTGCCCCTGCATTTGTTCCTCATGTGTGAGGTGTGTTGGCATCGTAGCTGGTTGTTTGGTTAGCTTAGTAGCATGCTGATGCAGTACCACTTCTTGTACGCCTAAGCTGTAATTGCATCGTATGATCTGCAGAATTAAATAATTACATCAACCTTTGTGATGAAAGCAAAGCATCTTCATGCATCGTATGGTCATTATAATAAAATAATGTAAATAAGATGTACCTAAGTTGATGCACTATATCTTGCAGCACTTCATTTTCCCACTTGTGTACCCATTGAATGTTGTGTGCCCTCCAATCTTAAAAAACCTTGCCCATATTGCTGAGCCTGCAAATTATGTGAGGTCACATCTTACTGTTTAGGGAGGTCACATCTTACTTATGGGTTTCCTCGTCTATACATCTTGGAAAAGGTGGTGGAATATCTTGATAGAGACCGAACTATCTCATGACACGCTCTGGGTTGTAAGGCTCGACACACCACAGGAACAATAAGTTGCAGTGAGCCAGCCAGAATGCACTATCCCTCACGCATTCTGTTGTGATTTGTCATATACTGAAGACCATCTGTAACTGCTTCTTAGTCCACGAGTTCCATGTGACTAGTGACTCATCAATCATCTCAAACTGTTGGTGGTATACAGGGTACAACTTTTTGCTATACTTGGAGACCATTTTTTCGATGCCTTTGTCCACCTGCTGGCCATAGTTACATTGCCCTTGCTACAGTCGTACGGGTGTATGGGATTTACTATATGAGTTTGTCCAACAGGGAAGTATTCCTAGGACCACTACTGCAGAGATGATGCAAACACCTTCACGATCTTTCACGACATCCATCTTCAGACAGCACAGGAACCACAACCAGCTATCTTTGTTTTCACCCTCGACCAATGCATATGCAATTGGAAGAAGTTGATTATTTGCATATACTGCAATCGCCCCCAATAGTGTGCCCTTGTACTTTCTAGTGAGAAAGGTACCATCAACAGATAATACCAGGCAACAGTGGCTGAAGGCTTGTATAGTCTGGGCGAATGCCAAGAATAAGCGGTCTAGGATTTGCTCGGTCGGGTTTATTTGGTTTTGAAGTTCTTTCCGCCAAGCTTGAGTCCCCATGTTAGCACTTGCTATCTGGCGAAGCATTCTGGGGGCATAAGAATAGGCCTCCTCATAGGTTCCATACAAGTTCTGGAATATCTTTCCCTTTGCACGCCTAGCCTGCTGTAGCTGACAGGGAAGCCAATCTGATCTGCTGCTGTTTTTCTGCAAAGCCCTAGTACTAATGTTCAGACTTTCCTGCACAATCGCTTCCATCCTCTGCGCCACATATCTTGCAGTCACATTGCAGTGATCTGAAAGAGTCCCAGTTTTCTATGCTCCACTATTTTTGTGATATGTCATTTTAGGATCGAGAAGAGGTGTCTAGAGGGGGGTGATTAGACAGTCAACAAGCTAAAGTGGCAATTTTTAAGTTCTTCAAGTTGAGGTGGAGTTTTAGCAAAAAAAATTAAGCATACACAATACATTTCAAGCAAGCATGGCAAGAGTATAAGTAGTGGAAAGATTAAAGCATGCTAATTGCAAGAAATTAAAGGGATGGGATTGGAGTGTGCAAACACAACAAGGACATGAAGATTCTTGGTGTGGTTCAGACAGGTGGTGCTATCGTACATCCATGTTGATGGAGACTTCAACCCATGAAGGGTAACGGTTGCGTGAGTCCACGGAGGGCTCCACCCACGAAGGGTCCATGTCGGTGTCAAAACGGCGGATCTCGGGTAGGGGGTCCCAAACTGTGCGTCTAGGCGGATGGTAACAGGAGACAAGGGACACGATGTTTTACCCAGGTTCGGGCCCTCTTGATGGAGGTAAAACCCTACGTCATGCTTGATTAATATTGATGATGTGTGTTACAAGAGTAGATCTACCACGAGATCAAGGAGGCTAAACCCTAGAAGCTACCCTATGGTATGATTGTTGTTCGTCCTACGGACTAAAGCCATCTGGTTTATATAGACACCGGAGAGGGCTAGGGTTACACAAAGTCGGTTACAATGGTAGGAGATCTACATATCCGTATCGCCAAGCTTGCCTTCACGCCAAGGAAAGTCCCATCCGGACATGGGACGAAGTCTTCAATCTTGTATCTTCATAGTCTTGGAGTCCGGCTGATGATGATAGTTCGGCTATCCGGACACCCCTTAGTCCAGGACTCCCTCAGTAGCCCCCGAACCAGGCTTCAATGACGACGAGTCCGGCACGTATGTTGTCTTTGGCGTTTGCAGGGCGGGTTCTCCTTCATGCTCCATGTGTTTGCTGGATAGTGTCCGTTTGCTTCATAAATGTTGCGCTCCTTGGCTTCCACGTCCAATAATGGCCTTCTTCCACGTGTTGTACGAATGCGAGAAGCCAGGGTATTCTTACGTTTTACCCCCTAGCTGCGCGAATAAGCTGCCTATAAGAGAGGCGAGGATCCAGATCCAAATCACACCATCCTCCTTCCGCAAGTACTCATCGAGGCGCATCTGACAAGAAATACATTCCATCATGGATAGTCGACGTGGCTCCTCTTCTCGCGCTCCCAGTCCTCAGCCAGGAGATTGGAGGAGATGCTCAGTCCTGCATAGCGAGTTAGTGACGCTCCAAGCACAGGGATACCTTCCCCCAGCCTTTATGGTTCTGGTTCGAGCCGGACTGGCCACCTACAAGGGTGGGAAACAGGCGGAGAGCGTCCCCAATCCCTCCAAAGGAGAGCGGGTATGCTTCGTCCCCTACCTAATAAGGGGACTCGGATTTCCCATACATCCTTTCTCCGGGGGCTTCTGGAGTTCTATGGACTCCAACTTCACCACCTTACGCCTGCCTCCATTTTGCACATCGCGGGCTTTGTAGCTCTTTGCGAGCTGTTCTTGGGCACTGAGCCCAATTTTGCATTGTGGAAGAGGCTGTTTTGCCTCGTACCCCGTTCTCACGAGGGGTCGATATATCAAGTGGGCGGAGCCGAAATATGGCGCATCACCGGGACCGGATATCTATCCGGAATCCCGAAGAAGGCGTCCGAAGACTGGCCTTCGGAGTGGTTCTATATGGAAGACGCCCCGCTACCGGATCCAGTTCGGACCGGCCTCTCGGATTTTAGCAACGCTCCTCTGAAGAAACGGCTGAGTTGGTGCCCACGGAGCCCTCAACGGGAAGATGACAGGAGCGTCCACTATCTGATGGGCTGGATACGGTTACTAGCCCATTCCGGATTAACCATGATTGGAGTCATGGCCACATGCATTATGCGAGGGGTGCAGCCGCTCCAATATAGGGGCCACCCCATGTGGGATTTCAACGGGGAGAATGACGCCACCCATCATGGCCGCACGGGGCCGGGATCGGCCGCCGATATGGTGAAGATCCTGTTTGGCTTGTACAAGGGGGAGAAGGAGGACTTCCTCCGCACGAATCCATTGAATGGATTCTCCATGAATAACCCTCGGAGCTGGGTAAGCGGACGCTTATATATCTGATCCGTGCTTTCAAAGATAAGTGTCTTACTTTATGATTTCGACGCAGGAAATACGCCGGGATGTGGCAGGCATAGAAAGCCCAACTCCACAACCCGAGGATCCGGGAAGATCCCTTGATCCGACCTCCGAAGAGGATCCGGACATAAAGGTGGATTTGATTGACGGGGTGTTCCACCAGCTCAGCATAGACAATGCTTTAGTCGCCATTACGGCTGACTACCCTGGTTTATGTCCGGCTTCCCAGGTGAGTACGACTGAAGTCCTGACACCGTTACTTTTTTAATGCTTATTTCTGACCACCGTGTAACAATGGTGCTTCGTAGGAGGTGCCTTTACGGCGGGAAGCCGAGCCCGCGGCGACTAACCAAACGAGGCCAGTGCGGCCTAGCAGGCGGAAGAGGAGTGCGGCGCGAATCGAAACGTCGCCGCAAAGGTATGGTGCACCATTGTCTTTTAAGGGAAAGACTCCTGGGAGGTATATTAATGCTCATGATTCTTCCAGGAGAAAGAGCGCTCGCCGGACTGAGTCCGGAGAGGGTGCCAACCAAGCCTTCGCCAGCCAGGCTCCAACGCCTGGTCCGGAGGGGGAGGCGAGCGCAAGGCGCGAGCCGGATGCTCCTCCAACGGAGGATGCTGACAGGTTGTCCGCCACCAGGTCTGAGGTGGAGAGCGCCATGAATCACAGGCGCCGTCAGACAGTTCTTCGTGATGCGTGTTTCTCCCCAGAGGCGTTGAATGCCTTTAATGCGGGAGACGCGCACCTCCGTGCTGCTCAAGATGGTTTAACCAGAGCCACGGAGCAGTATGTAAAAGACATTCGGGTGAGGAATTTTAATAGTTATATATGCCAGTAGCCCCCGAGACTTAAAATAGTTAAACTAACTGATTTAAGGATCATTTGTTATGCAGGATCTTACCGAGAAGAATACCCACCTGTCCCAGGAGCTTCAAGAATGCTAGGCCCAACTTGAGGCCGCACTAGCCGCTGCCGAGGGAGCCACGGAGACCCCCTCTGGTAATTCATATTTTGAAAAGAAGTAGTTTATGAAGTGCGGCGTGTGTGTATAGTCTGACAATAATATTGCAGAGGGTGCCGGACTAGATCCGGACAAGCAACATCTGCTGCGCCAGTTGAAGGCCGGCGAGAGGGTGCTTATGAAGGTGCAGCAGGAGAGGAACAAACTCCAAGATGCCAACACCCAGCTGGGCGAAGAACTAAAAGATGTTCGGGCCCAGCTGTCTAACTCCGTAAAGGAGAATCGGTGGCTTCGTCGCGGCATTTATAGTAAGTGCTTGAGCAAACTCTTTTGAAAAGAAGAGTTCGGCGAGGAAGTCGATTGACAGAAATGTGTCTGTAGGTGTGCTCACGGGTCGTTTGGCGGAGGAGATGCCTTGTTCCACGGGAGACCCTCTTCCCGAGTTGCTGCAACTGCATGAACGTGTTCGGCAGGCGATGAGCGGTGTCGTTCAGGCCCTATGTCCTTCCGTCTCCCTACCAGAGGGCCTTGGAGGGCTTGCTGAGAAGCTTCAGGGAGTACGGCGGTGTCTCCATCTGTGGAAGATATCGGCCTGCCGTTAGGGCGCCAGGGAGGCCTGGGCCATGGTGAAGACACGGTACCCGAAGGCTGACCCAAACCACATGGCCGAGGTCGGACCTGTGGGGCTCGATGGGAAGGAGATCCCTGTGAGCCTGATGTATGGCCAAGTAGAATTGGCCGCGAAATATTCCCAACAGGACTGTAAATTAGACAGCCTGTTAGATGGGATTGAAGAGGAGTACAATCAGTCAGTTTGATGATGTAATTTTAAAATGACATGTAAAATGCCTTCTAGCCGGATTGTAGATCGTTTGCCTTTACGGACCTTTTCGCTTCAACCTCGGGACCCAACAGTCCGAAGTGTGTCCGAATACCCTTACGGTTATAAAAGAACCGAGGCATGCATGGAGACAAGGCGTAGGGGTCATAATTGCTTTATCAGACAAGTGCCCAACTAGCTATGTTATATTACATGGTTAGTAAGAAACATCTTCCAGGGAGAATAGTTCCGTTAAGGGTTCCTTTCCCTGGGAGGCATGCCCTAAAGTGCATGTCCGGACTGCGAAAATAGCAGAAAAAGCATCTGGGGGCAGATAAATAAGTAAGTAATAAATCATCTTTCAGGTCACCGACCGAATATTCCCTTAAGAACGCTAGCCTTCGGCTTCACCCAGTCTGAGGTACACATCCGGCTGACCCAGCAGTAACAATCATAGAGGTGCTCCCTTTACCTCCTAGCCGAACAATCGGGAACGTAGGGGTAAGCACAGGAGCCAGGCAACCCGGATTGGCCAAAACTTAAGTCATATCGATGCATATAATGGTGATCAAAAGGCACATGCGGAAGTGTGACACATGTGTTGGGCATGAAGCCCATATAAATAAGCTTCTATTAAAGAAGCCCCCAGGTATAACGAGTGCGAGTAGCACATCAAGTGAGTGCGAACAAAGCACAGATCAGCCCTAAAGAGGCTTGTACTGAAAGGGGGAGGAAAAAAGGGGGGGAAACAAAGACAGCGAAAAAATACGAAAGGTGGACAGAGGAAGGAGACGAACCCTGAGTCCGGCGCTAGGCATAAAATCTTCGGAGACGGGCTGCGTTCCATGGGTTTGGCTCGAGTCGGTTGTCGGATGCATTGCATAGACGGTATGCACTGCCGGTAAGGACTTGGTCAATGATGAAGGGACCTTCCCATTTGGGCTTAAGTTTGTCCTTTTTCTTGTCCGGCAGGCGTAGAACTAGCTCGCCAACATTGTAAGTTTTGGCCCGTACTTCCCTGCTTTGATATCTACGAGCCTGCTGTTGATAGAATGCGGAACGGGATTTTCCCACATCGCGCTCCTCCTCTAAAGCGTCCAAACTGTCCTGCCGATCCAACTCGGCTTCTCTTTCCTCGTACATGCGCACGCGAGGTGAGTCATGAATTATATCGCAGGGCAAAACTGCCTCAGCACCGTATACCATAAAGAATGGTGTGAATCCGGTTGTGCGGTTTGGCATGGTCCGTAGCCCTAAGAGTACGGAGTCGAGCTCCTCTACCCAGTGCATGTTAGATTCCGTGAGGGACCGCACTAATCTGGGTTTGATGCCGCTCATGATTAGACCATTTGCTCGTTCCACTTGACCGTTACTTTGAGGGTGGTAGACTGAAGCGTAGTCGAGCTTGATGCCCATGTTTTTGCACCAGAGTTTCACCTCATCGGCCGTGAAATTCGTGCCGTTATCAGTGATGATGCCGTGGGGGACGCCAAAATGGTGTACTACCCCGGATATGAAGTCTATCACATGTCCGGATTCTGCCGTTTTAACCGGCTTGGGCTCTATCCATTTGGTGAATTTATCCACCATGACCAATAAGTATTTGTGCTTGTGGGTTCCCCCTTTAAGGGGCCCAACCATGTCAAGCCCCCAGACCGTGAACGACCAAGTGATGGGTATAGTTTTGAGGGCGGTGGGTGGCATGTGGCTCTGATTAGCAAAGAGCTGGCAACCGACGCATCGTTGGACTAAGTCCTGAGCATCTGCCCGGGCGGTCGGCCAATAAAATCCTGTACGGAAGGCCTTGCCTACAAGGTCCCGGGCGACAGCATGGTGCCCGCCGAGTCCGGCGTGAATTTCACCTAGGATATTTCGCCCTTCCTCTTCAGAGATACATCTTTGAAGGACTCCGGTTGTGCTTTTCTTATAAAGTTCGCCCTCATGGACCTTGTAGGCTTTAGATCGCCGAACTATGCAGCGGGCCTCATTTTGGTCTTCGAGAAGTTCCTGTCTGATTAAGTAGGCCAGGAATGGTTCTGTCCACGTGGCAATTACTGCCAGTATTTCGTGGGCTGAATTTGTTATTTCATTGGCTGAGCCACCGATTGTGTTAGAATGTTCTGTGTTAGGTGATGCAGTTGGTTCCGGATTGTTATTTCCGGACTCCTCTTCCCATAATACGGATGGCTTAAAGAGCCGCTCCAGGAAGATGTTTGGAGGGACGGCGTCGCGTTTCGCGCCGATGCGTGCCAACACGTCTGCTGCCTGGTTATTATCCCGGGCTACATGGTGGAATTCGAGTCCTTCGAACCGGGCTGAAATTTTTAGGACGGCATTATGGTAGGCTGCCATTTTCGGATCCTTGGCGTCAAAGTCTCCATTTACTTGAGATATTGCGAGGTTTGAATCCCCGCGCACCTCTAGGCGTTGAATACCCATGGAGATTGCCATCCGGAGGCCATGTAGAAGGGCCTCGTATTCAGCTGCATTGTTGGAGTCCGTGTACATTATTTGAAGCACGTATTGGACTGTATCTCCGGTTGGGGACGTCAAGACAACGCCAGCCCCCAAGCCAGCCAACATTTTGGAGCCGTCGAAATGCATGATCCAATTGGAGTATGCGCCGTACTCTTTAGGGAGTTCGGCTTCGGTCCATTCGGTGATGAAGTCAGCCAGAACTTGCGACTTGATAGCTCGCCGTGGTTTGTAGGTTATATCAAATGGTAAGAGCTCAATGGCCCATTTTGCAATCCTGCCCGTCGCATCGCGATTGTTTACAATGTCGTTGAGAGGTACTTCGGAGGCCACCGTTATGGAACACTCTTGAAAATAGTGTCGCAGCTTCCGGGATGCCATGAACACCGTGTACGCTATCTTTTGATAGTGTGGGTACCGGGACTTGCATGGAGTTAAGACAGTGGATACGTAGTACACTGGTTTTTGAGGAGGGAATTTGTGCCCTTCTGTTTCTCGTTCGACGACGAGTACCGCGCTGACAACTTGATGTGTTGCTGCGATATATAATAACATCGGTTCGCCTAGGTTGGGCGCGGCTAGGACCAGATTTTTTGCCAATACGGCCTTAATTTCTTCGAGTCCGGCCATGGCAGCATCCGTCCATTCGAAATGTTCGGTGCGCCGGAGGAGGCAATAGAGAGGCAGTGCCTTTTCTCCCAAATAGGAGATGAAGCGGCTTAGAGCCGCCACGCATCCAGTTAGTTTTTGTATTTGCTTGGGGTCTTTTGGGATATCCAATTGTGACAGAGCTCGGATCTTGGCTGGGTTTGCTTCAATTCCTCTACCGGATACAATGAAGCCCAAGAGCTTTCCGGCTGGTACGCCGAAAACACATTTTTCCGGGTTGAGCTTAATGTCATATGCTCGGAGGTTGTCGAATGTCACCCTCAAGTCGTCTACTAGAGTTTTGACGTGTTTGGTCTTGACAACCACATCGTCTACGTATGCCTCTACTGTTTTGCCTATCTGGGTGGCCAGACATGTCTGAATCATGCGCTGATATGTTGCGCCAGCGTTTTTGAGTCCGAAGGGCATTGTGTTGAAGCAGAATGGTCTGTATGGAGTAATAAATGCCGTTGCGTCCTGGTCTTTTTCCGCCATCTTGATTTGATGGTATCCGGAGTATGCGTCGAGGAAGCACAATGAATCGTGCCCTGCGGTAGCATCGATGATTTGGTCGATGCGAGGGAGAGGGAAAGGGTCCTTTGGACAGGCCTTGTTAAGGTCTTTGAAATTGACACAAAGGCGCCAGGATTTGTCCTTTTTTGGTACCATTACCAGGTTGGCTAGCCAGTCCGGATGTTTTATATCTTTGATGAATCCGGCTTCTAAGAGTTTGGCTAGCTCCTCTCCCATTGCCTGTCTTTTGGGTTCAGAAAATCGCCGAAGAGCCTGTTTGACTAGCTTGAATCCTTTTAGGATGTTTAGGCTGTGTTCTGCCAGCCTGCGTGGGATTCCTGGCATATCTGAAGGATGCCAGGCGAAAATGTCCCAATTTTCCCGAAGGAATTCTCGTAGTGCTGCTTCTACATCAGGATTCAATTGTGCCCCGATCGAGGCCGTCTTTGTGGGGTCCGTTGGATGGACCTGGAATTTGACTACTTCGTCTGCTGGTTTAAAGGAGGTGGACTTGGACCTCTTATCGAGTATCACATCATCCCTATCCACCGTGGAGCGCAGCGCAGTGAGTTCCTCTGCCGCTAGGGCTTCGGATAATGCCTCTAGGGCCAGTGCGGCTGTCTTATTTTCAGCGCGGAGTGCTATATCTGGATCACTAGTGAGAGTGATTATTCCATTGGGCCCGGGCATTTTGAGCTTCATGTACCCGTAATGGGGTATAGCTTGGAAGATTGTGAATGCCTCTCGCCCTAACAAGGCGTGATATCCGCTGCCGAATGGGGCCACTTGGAACGTGACCTCTTCGGACCTGTAATTTTCTGGCGAGCCAAACACTACGTCTAGTGTGATTTTTCCTGTGCAGCGTACTTCTCGACTAGGGATTATTCCCCTGAAGGTTGTGCTGCTTCGCTCAATGCGGCTCTAGTCAATTTCCATTTTTTGAAGGGTTTCCTCGTAGATGAGGTTTAATCCGCTGCCGCCATCCATGAGTACCTTGGTAAGACGAAAGCCGTCCACTATCGGACTGAGGACCAATGCGGCTGGTGCTCGAGCTGTTTGGAATTTAGGCTCATCGCTGGCATTGAAGGTGATGGCCGTGTCGCTCCATGGATTTGTTGTTGCTACTTGGTAGACTTCGGCGAGGCTGCGGATTGTTCGCTTCCGCATGTTATTTGATGCGAAAGTCTCGAAGACTGTTAATACCATACTGGTACTGCTGGGCTGGTTGCCCGGGGCTAGAAAGCCTTCGCCACTTTTGGCCACCTGCCGTAGTATCCAACATGCTCGGAGGCTATGTGTTGGAGTGGCACCCTCCGTACTGTGGATTTTGCAGGGTCCGCCATCCCTCCAGTACGGTTCCGTGCCCTTTAGGGGGTTTTTGCTTTTTGGTTTTTAACCCAGGTGCTTGAGTATGAAGCACCCTTTTATTTCGGACTGGGGTTGTATTCAGGGCCGGATTGTCCCAAAACCTGGTTTTGGTTTTCCAAGCGCTCTCCATCGCACAGTATTTTTGTACAATGGTCGCTAGGTCGGCGAAGCGTGTAACTTCGCAGCGACTTATGGCGTTCATGATTCCCTTGTCCGTGCAATTGTTGCAGAAAATTGAAATCGCGCTTTCTTCACGGCAGTCCTTTATCATGTTCATAACCAGGAGGAATCTGGCCCAGTAATGATGTACTGTTTCATCGGGCTCTTGCCGTATTTGAGATAGATCGGTTATGTTTGGGTGGGCGGGTGGAATTAAGTTCGGAACCCCACCCGATCTGAGGCTCAAAGGCCAAGAGGTTTCCGGATTTGGAAGCTTGGTTTGTTGGATGTTTTCCGACAAATCTGGTCCGATGCCTGACTTTAGGTTCAGTATTTGATTGACGTCCGTCCCTCCGCGGGAATCCGGCATGGAGGGATCGGGAATCCGGACATAGCTGGTTTTTAACATAGAAGAAGAGTCACCGCATTGTTCCTCTACCACAACAACATGGTGGGTAGCCTGGGGAGAGTTAATTTCTCTCAGATCGGTTTTAAGACCAATCTGATCGTAGTCTGTAGCGACTCCCAGGGCGGCGATGCGATCCAAGAGCTTGTTTACGGAGGAGAGCTCAATCGGATCTGGCTGCTCGGCGAATTCCGAGCTGACGTGAAGATTGCTTTTGATGACCTGAGAGGTCATCGTCGGGGCGGTGGCCGAACAGGCGGTCATAAGAAAACCACCTAGCGGATAGTTTGGCCGGCGGCCAAAGCTCCCTTGACGACGGTGCCGTCTTTAAAGACGGGAAAAGGCATCCTTCCTGATTGCGACGGCACAGAGGAACTCTCAATGAAAGCACCAATGTCGGTGTCAAAACCGGCGGATCTCGGGTAGGGGGTCCCGAACTGTGCGTCTAGGCGGATGGTAACAGGAGACAAGGGACACGATGTTTTACCCAGGTTCGGGCCCTCTTGATGGAGGTAAAACCCTACGTCCTGCTTGATTAATATTGATGATGTGTGTTACAAGAGTAGATCTACCACGAGATCAAGGAGGCTAAACCATAGAATCTAGCCTATGGTATGATTGTTGTTCGTCCTACGGACTAAAGCCATCCGGTTTATATAGACACCGGAGAGGGCTAGGGTTACACAAAGTCGGTTACAATGGTAGGAGATCTACATATCTGTATCGCCAAGCTTGCCTTCCACGCCAAGGAAAGTCCCATCCGGACACGGGACGAAGTCTTCAATCTTGTATCTTCATAGTCTTGGAGTCCGGCCGATGATGATATTTCGGCTATCCGGACACCCCCTAGTCCAGGACTCCCTCAGTCCACGAAGAAGAAACCTTGTCCACCCCACCATGGCCATCGCCCACGAAGGACTTGGATCACTCGGGTAGATCTTCATGAAGTAGGCTATCTCCTTGCCCTTACAATCTCCTTGGTTCAAGTCCACAATCTTGTCGGAGGCTCCCAAGTGACACCTAACCAATATAGGAGACACCACTCTTCAAAAGGTAATAGATGGTGTGTTGATGATGAACTCCTTGCTCTTTTGCTTCAAATGATAGTCTCCGCAAGAATCAACTCTTTCTCACAGATTTGGCTATGGTGGAAAGATGATTTGAGTGGAAGGCAACTTGGGGAAGCCTAGAGATCAAGATTCTTGTGGTTGGATTGGAATGTATTGGTATCAACACATGAGTAGGTGTTTCTCTCTCAGAAAATGGATAGTGGAAGTGTAGGCACATTCTGATGGATCTCTCACAAATGGAGATGCGGGTGGAGGGGTATATATAGCCTCCACACAAAATCCAACCATTACACACAGTTGACCCAACTCGGTCAGACCGAATAGAAGAACTCGTTGAGACCGATTTAGTTCAAAATGTGAATGTTAGGTATCTCGGTGGGACCGACAAGATCAACTCGGTGGGACAGATGTACTAGAGCTTAGGGCAAAACTTCATCTCAGTGAGACCGATTGCATGAACTCGGTGAGATCGATTTCAGCAAAGATCAAACAGAGAGTTGGTCAAGCAAACTCGGTGGGACCGATTGCACATTTCGGTGAGACCGAAATAATTACAACAGGCAACAGAGAGATTGCAAGGCCATCTCGGTGGGACCGAGATCCATATCAGTGAGACCAAATGGTCTAGGGTTTCTGGCAGTGGCTATGTCAACTGAACTTGGTGGTGTCAGATAGATCAAATCGCTGGGGCCGAGTTTGACTTTGGGTTTTGGACATATGTGGAAATGAGAAAGTGGTTGAGGGTTTTGGAGCAATATCACTAAGAACTTTGAGCAAGTAGACCATTAAGCAACACCTCATCCCCTTTTAATAGTATTGGTTTTCCTATGGAGTTAATGTGATCTTGGATCACTAAAATGAAAATGAAGATTCTTGAGCTTTTGCCAATCTTTGTCCTTAGCATTTTGAAGGGGTTCCACATCCTCTTGACCTTGCCATGCCATTGTTGAATTGATCTGAAATATACTATATAAAGGTATTAGTCCAACAAGAGATATGTTGGCATTAATTACCAAAATCACCCAGGGAGCACTTGTGCTTTCAATCTCCCCCTTTTTGGTAATTGATGACAACATACATCAAAGCTTTAGATAAAAAGATATGAAGAGTAACAAGTAAAGCTTTGGAAAGACATGTAACATGCATAAGCTCCCTATGCAATCATGTGAAGATAGAATATAAGAACATGTGAATGCATAAACATGTCAGAGCAAGCAATGAGTTACATGTATCTTTGCTATATGCATCAGAGCAAATGATGTTGATAAAAAGAAGTGTACCTTCATGTTCATGAATCCTTCTTTCAAAATAATATGTACATCAGCAAGAGATCATCATGCACATGCGTGTGATGCATATACTTACCTTGTGGTCTTGAGCTGGCTTGGGAAGAGATGATCTTGAGAAAATAGGGTTAGATAACACAAGAACATTCTAATTAAAGCAATTTCAGGAAACACAAGAGTACCAAAACTGGGATGACATGTAATGGGTGAGTACTTAGTACTTCATTTGGATATAGTCATGTCCCCACAGATTATAGACATGCAATGAATTCCAGAGCTTTTCTTCCCTAGATATGAACTCTTTCTCCCCCTGAATCTGATATTGGATAATGGGAGAAGGTAGGGTAAGAGAAAATCAGAGCATGAAACAAACAACCATATATCAATATGTCGTTCCCCTCTTAAAGACATGTGACTTCTCTCCTCTTTTGTGAACAAGCATCTAGAGAGGCTAAGATGTGCTCTGTCTCTCCCATGTGATAAGCTTTGATGTGCTCTCTCTCCCCCTTTGACATCAATTTCCAAGAAGTGAACTTCTGGAGCATGAGTCAAATAGGTTTGGTCCTTGAGACACACTACAAAGCAGCATGTTGTTTAAGATGTGGATAGAGGATAAGAATCATTGAGTTGAGCTAGGGAAGCAATGAAAATATGCAATGGCAAAAAGTTTTCTCAATAGTGAAATCGGTAATGCCAATCCGTTTTCATCGGTGGCACCGAGTAGGCAGTGTCATGGATGGTGCATATCGGTCAGGAACGGGTTAGTCCGCATCGGTTGTACCGATGAACTGTCTACAAGATATGTTTGAAGTTCGGTCTAGCCGATAGGCATGAATTGGTGAGCCCGAGTTCAATGGAGAGGAAATTTTTTGTCAACTCAGCTCACTTGACAAATTAAATCTCACAAGGATTTGCAATGAATTTGATGTTGAAAATAAAAGAAAATATACAAAGGAAAAGAGATCTAGATGAAGTTTTTTTGAAAGGGGAAAGAAGATAGCAAGAAACATATGCAAAATCACAAAGTAAGGAGATAAAGAAACACTAGAGAACTTCATCTAGAAGGGGTCGGCAACAAAGTCACCTATGTTAGAGTATATTGACTGAGGAGTCAAGTGATAACACTTGATCGTAGGTCATACTCATTGTTTAAGCTCAAAATGGGATTACCATTTTTCGTTTAAGCATTTTGATGTATTCACTTCTCATTGAGTTGCTTTGACTCATGACTTGGACCAAAGCTTCTCTAAGATGGAATAACATACCTTGGGTTGTGTTGATCTTGATCATGTAGTCGAACTTGTGTTGGATGCTCAAGGTTGATGTAGTCCATCAAGAATTTGGAGCACCACTTGTAGTTTGAGTTCATCTTCCTACATGGGTTAGTCTTGCAAGGAAGATCACTTGTGTATCCATAATGAAAATCATGAAGTTTTATACCAAATGAAATTTGACATATAGAAGTTGTCAAAGGATATGTTTAGTGGATTCATGCTTCCTTGTATTCAAAAACCATATAGTAGAAACTTGGTGATGTAGAGATTGCTCAAAATGTGAGTGGCTTGCAATCTCATGGATTTGGATTCATCCAAGTACCTACAAGGGCTAGATAACATGCAAGGGTACAAGTATAGATCCAAGACATATGATTATCAACATAAGAGAAATGTCAAGGATTAGTCATAAAAGGCTCATGCCTTGCATGTATCCTAATGGAGTTTGTACTCCAAGTTTGAGGAATCAATGATGTTCAATTAACCTCTCAAATGGCAAAATACTTTCTCATCAAGCGGTTTGGTGAATATATCCGCCAATTGCTAATCGATACAAACATGCTTAAGATTGATGTCTTGAATGAAATGATATGCTTAGTTTGAGAATGTTGCACGGGATTGTGAGCAATCTTAATAGCACTTTCATTATCACAAAGCAATCGAACATGTTTCACATATATCCCATAATCCTTAAGAGTTTGGGTCATCCAAAGTAATTGAGCACAACATGAACCCGCGGTAATGTATTCCGCTTCGGCGATGGATAAGGATACCGAGTTTTGTTTCTTGGAGGACCAAGACACAAGAGACCTATCAAGAAATTGACAAGTACCCAAACTGGACTTTCTATCAACCTTGTCACCGGCAGAGTCTGAATCAGAGTAGCCAACAAGATCAAAAGAAGCCCTCTGGATATCAAATGCCAAAATTTGGTGTATGAATTAACTATCTCACTATCCTTTCCACAGCCTTAAGATGACATTCTTTAGGGGCCGCTTGATATCGGGCACACATGCACACACTTAGCATAATATCAGGACGGGAGGCACATAGATATAACAATGAACCAATAATAGAGCGGTAAACCTTTTGGTCAATCGGTTTGCCATCCTTAGTCAAGTCAAGATGTCCACTAGTAGGCATGGGTGTTTTCATACCTTTGCTTTCTTGCATGTTGAACTTATTCAATAAGTCCTTGGTATACTTCGTTTGGGAAAGCGGTAAACCTTTTGGTCAATCGGTTTGCCATCCTTAGTCAAGTCAAGATGCCCACTAGTAGGCATGGGTGTTTTCATACCTTTGATTTCTTGCAAGTTGAACTTATTCAATAAGTCCTTGGTATACTTCGTTTGGGAAACAAAGGTACCCTCCTTAGTTTGCTTGATTTGCAAACCAAGAAAGAATTTGAGTTCACTCATCATAGACATCTCAAACTTCTCCAACATTAGCCTTCCAAACTTTTCACTAAAATGAGGGTTAGTCGAACCAAATATGATATCATCCACATAAATTTGGCACACAAATAATTCACAATTAACCCTTTTAGTAAAAAAGTGTAGAATCAATCTTCCCAATTTCAAAGCCTTTCTCAATAAGAAACTTGGTCAAACATTTATACCATGCTCTAGGAGCTTGTTTAAGACCGTACAGAGCTTTCTGAAGTTTGTAAACAAAGCCGGGAGGTTGTTTAACATAAACTTCCTCCTCAATTTCACCATATAAAAAGCATTTTTTATGTCCATTTGGTACAAAGTGATATCATGATGATTGGCATAAGCAAGTAAGATGTGTATGGACTCAAGTCTAGCAACGGGGGCATATGTCTCACCATAGTCCATACCTTCGACTTGAGTGTGGCCTTGGGTCACGAGGCGGTCCTTGTTGCGTACAACTTGTCCATCCTCATCTTTCTTATTCAGAAACACCCATTTGGTTCCAATAACATTGTGGTTGTCGTCCGGTTTTTCAACCAATGTCCACACTTGATTCCTCTCGAAGTTGTGTAGCTCTTCATGCATAGCGTTCACCCAATCCGGATCATCAAGTGCTTCTTCAACCTTCATAGGTTCAATACTAGAAATGAATAAGTAATGTTTGCAAAAGTTAGCCAAACGAGTTTTAGAGCAAGTAATTCTCCCAGTTTGAATATCATCAAAGATTTGTTCGATGGGATGATCTCTTGATACTCTTGCTCGAACTCGTGAAAGCTTTTGTTTGCGTCAGGGTGGAACATCCTCTTCATTGTATTGTTCTTCCTCTTGTCCTTCTTCATTGTTGTTGGCGGTGTTGTTATCTTGTGGAGGTGAAGAAGGAGATCAATGGGGTTCATCTTATTGTACTTCCTCATTTCCTTCATCTTGACATGTTCCACTTGTGGATGCCTCCAAGTCAACTTGTGGTTCACCTTGGTGTGAAGTTGAGGCTTCCACTTGAACGTATGAGGTACTCTCCTTCACCTTCGTTGGGCGAATCTTGCCACTACACAAGTCTTGAATTGCTTCTGGGGGATCTTCATCTCCTACATCAATTGGCAATTGCTCTACTTGTGAGCCGTTAGATTAATCAAACTTCACATCTACCGTCTCTTCAACCTTTCGGGTGAAATTGTTGTAGACACGGTAAGTGTGAGAGTTTGAGCCATAACCGAGTAGGAAACCTTCATGAGATTTAGGGGCAAATTTTCAACAATGATGCTTATCAAGAATGTAACTCTTTGAGCCAAATACTCGAAACTATCCAACTTGGGGTTTGTTACCGGTGAGAAGCTCGTATGCCGTCTTGCCGAAAAGCTTGTGAAGATATAGTCAATTTGTTGCATGACAAGTTGTCTCAACCGCTTCCGCCAAAAAGTGTCTTGGCGTCTTGTATCATCAAGCATCGTTCTCCATCTCAATAAGTGTTTGGTTCTTCCTCTCAATAACTCCAGTTTTTTAGGTTTGTACGTAGTCGAGAACTCATGTGAAATCCCTTCTTCGTCAAGAAAGGTATCCACATTGGTGTTCTTGAACTCTGTTCTGTTGTCGCTCTGAACCTTCTTGATCTTCACTTCAAATTGATTTTGGGCCTTCCTCACGAAGTTCTTGAAGATCTTTTGGACCTGCGATTTATCATCAAGAAAGAACACCCATGTAAATCTTGAAAAATCATCAACGATGACCAAACCGAACGTGTTACCATCGAGACTCTTGTAAGTGTTGGGACCAAAAAGATCCATATGAAGTAGCTCGAGTGGTCTTCTCATGGTCATGATGTTCTTCACGGGATGACTTCCTCCAACTTGTTTTCCTGCTTGACAAGCACTAAAAAGTCTATCCTTGTCAAATATGACATCTTTAACACCAAGGATATGATCACCTTTAATAAGCTTATCAAGATTTCACATGCCCACATGACCTAACCTTCTATGCCATAACCAACCTTTAGAAGATTTAGCAATTAAGCAAGTTCTAGGTTGATCTCTTTTAGTGAAATCAGCAACATATAGATCACCTCTATGTATGCCGGTAAAGACCATATTATGATTATCTCTTCGAAACACTTGGCAATCTACTTCAGTGAATAGAACATTGAAACTAAAATCGGCTAGTCTAGATAGGGAAAGTAAATTGTAGCCAAGAGATTCAACGAGCATAACATTTTGGATAGAGTTGTCATGTGAGATGGCCACCTTACCAAGGCCAACCACCTTACGCTTTGAATTATCACCAAAAGTGACATACTTTCGGGGACCGTCATTCTCAGCAAGCTCACGAAACATATCCTTGTCTCCAGTCATGTGATCGGTACATCCACTATCAAGAACCCATTCCTTTCCCCCGGCCATGTAACCACGAAGGTTAGCCATAAGACCAAAGTGTCTCATTGACTCATCTAGGTCAAAGTCACTATCATCATCCTGATTATAATAACCATGTTCAACATTGCCTTGTGATTGATCATCACCTAGAGAGAGTGATTCATTAGATTTATGACCATGACAATGTGCATATTTATGAATTCTAATGACTTGTGAGATGATGCTACTAATGACTCCAACATCTCCTTTAACACGCATGAGGTCATGAAGCTCAAATAGACAATCACCAAATTTAGGATCACTAGGATTCATTCTATGAAAAGCAATGGATTTTTGAAGAATTTCATCTAGATTTTTCAAAGAATATTTTGGAAAGTGTTCCTCAAGATATCTCCATATAGTATAAGCACATTCAAATGTAGGCAAGCATACAATCAAATTTCTAGGCAATCCTCTAACGATGAGATTAATAGCTCTAAGATTGTGGGTCATGTCAAGATGCTCATCGGGGGTAGGATACAAGGGATCAATAGGAGGCGCACAATTTTTAAATTATATTCATTGAAAATCTCAAGCATCTCGCTTTTCCAAGCACTATAGAACTCTCTATCAAGCATAGGCACTCTACGTCTCATACTCCCAATCATAGACTAATCCGTCTTCCTTCAATGGTGTTTAAACCAAAGCAATGGAGACCAATGCTCTGATACCAATTGTTGGATCGAGAAGAGGTGTCTAGAGACGGGGTGATTAGACACTCAACAAGCAAAAATGGCAATTTTTAAGTTCTTCAAGTTGAGGTGGAGTTTTAGCACAAATTTAATCATACACAATACATTTCAAGCAAGCATGGCAAGAGTATAAGCAGCGGCAAGAGTAAAGCATGCTAATTGCAAGAAAGTAAAGGGATGGGATTGGAGTGTGCAAACGCACTGAGGATACGGAGAGTTTTGGCACGGTTCCGATAAGTGGTGCTATCGTACATCCATGTTGATGGAGACTTCAACCCATGAATGGTAATGATTGCGCGATTCCATGGAGGGCTCCACCCATGAAGGGTCCACGAAGAAGCAACCTTGTCTATGCCACCATGGCCATCGCCCACGCAGGACTTGCCACACTAGGGTAGATCTTCACGAAGTAGGTGATCTCCTTGCCCTTACAAACTCCTCGGTTCAACTCCACAATCTTGTCGGAGGCTCCCAAGTGACACCTAACCAATCTAGGAGACACCACTCTCCAAAAGGTACTAGATGGTGTGTTGATGATGAACTCCTTGCTCTTGTGCTTCAAATGATAGTCTCCCCAACACTCAATTCTCTCTCATAGATTTGGCTATGGTGGAAAGATAATTTGAGTGGAAAGCAACTTGGGGAAGGCTAGAGATCAAGATTCTTGTGGTTGGATTGGAATGTCTTGGTCTCAACACATGAGTAGGTGGTTCTCTCTCAGAAAATAAGTAGTGTAAGTGTAGGCACGTTCTGATGGATCTCTCACAAATGCTAGGGCTTAGGGCAAAACCTCATCTCGGTGAGATCGATTTCAGCAAAGATCAAACAGAGAGTTGGTCAAGCAAACTCGGTGGGACCGATATACATTTTGGTGAGACCGAAATAATTACAATAGGCAACAGAGAGATTGCAAGGCCATCTCGGTGTGACCGAGATCCGTATCGGTGAGACCGAATTGTCTAAACTTTCTGGCAGTGGCTATGTAAACTGAACTCGGTGGCGCCGGATAGATCAAATTAGTGGGGCCGAATTTGACTTTGGGTTTTGGACATATGTGGAAATGAGAAAGTGGTTGAGGGTTTTGGAGCAATATCACTAAGCACTTTGAGCAAGTAGACCATTAAGCAACACCTCATCCCCTTTAATATTATTGGCTTTCCTATGAACTCAATGTGATTGGATCACTAAAATGAAAATGAAGAGTCTTGGGCTTTTGCCAATCTTTGTCCTTAGCATTTTGAAGGGGTTCCACATCCTCTTGTCCTTGCCATGCCATTTGTTGAACTGTTCTGAAATATACTAGATAAAGGTATTAGTCCAACAAGAGATATGTTGACATTAATTACCAAAATCACCCAGGAAGCACTTGTGCTTTCAGCCATGATTGACATACCCCAGGCTTCAGTCTAGCGAGAACTCTTCCGTGGCAACCATTCACGGAATGGATGCATATGACCTTCAACTCTTTTTTATCAGACTGCTTCACTCTATGCTGGCGGTGGAGGGTGATTGCATAGCTATCTATTGCCTGGTAAGCAGACTTCTTGTCTTGGAAAACCAGTCCGACCTCCAGGCTGCCCGCTTCTAGGACAGAAACAGAGTGAAATTCATTGATGATGCTCATATCCTGTAAAAACCCAGTTTGCAGTGCTGCCGCAGCCGCCCTCTGAGGAGGAACATCTTCTTCTTTGCTTGAGTCCGTAGACGCAGAAGAATGACCATCATCGTCATCATCTAGCGCCTTCGGCAATCCCTCCACGTGTTTGCTCATGTCAACGGTCACAGACCAATATCATGTGTCATACACAGGCTGGCCGCCCGTCGGTTTCGATGGGCTGGCGCTAGGGGCTGATGTGATGGCCAACTCGACCTCACCAGCCCCGCTACTGCATCCGGCAACATCAGTGACAGAAATGAACTCCACATACACCAGCAGCTATCCAAACATTGAGTTAATGGGATTGCTTGCAAACCTCATGTACGAACCCCATGACTTATCACTTGTGACAGGTCGCAAACCCCAACGGGCAACTGTCCCATCATTTCCTCCGTCAACGACGAAGGCCTCCATTGTCATTTTTCTTCCTGCATCCTTGGGCCAAACACCGCTCGGATGCACCTTCTGACTGTTGCGTAATCTACGTTGACCATGTCTCTCGCTACAACTGTAATTGACCCGCACAAGGACACATCCTCCCCAGAAGGACCATCGCGTAAGACGTCCCCATAGTACACTAACAAATTTTCTATAGTACCTAACCAACATCCATATTTACATTTCAAATAATAAGTAACTGAATATTTTATTATCGGTCGATTAAAACTCAAATTATAATAATACAATGGAATTTTTTATATTACTCGATTCTAAAAACATTTTCATATCATCCAATACAAACAATTTAATAACGATATTTCTGTTTGCAATAATTGATTTATATCAGTCGGTTAGACTGTAAACATTTAGTAAGAATACAATGACAACATTTACATATCATACGACTAAAAGAATAACTGTATTTTTGTTACAAATATTCGATTTGTTTTTTAAATCATTTGCTTATACTTGGTTGTTTGGTTAATGAGTATTTAGAGATCTAGTTTTTTCTTAAACTCGTCTCGCAGCGTAACAAACTAAAACTCTGTTTGCTTTTCTCTAACTACCCAAGATATCCAAAACTGGTTCTCGTTACATGCAAAAACTGAGCTTTTGGAAAGACGACTATTAGTCGTTTTTGTATAATCGCGTTTATCCTAACCCCAACAACCCCAGTTCCTAGTTTCTAGCTGGTGATTTCATTCAATGTGCCCCACCTTCATGCAAACGGAATCACAACCACCCAGTTTTTCCATGAAGGTACGACAAACGTGGTTCTCTGCATGCGATGTTTAAGGCTTTCTAAATCCAAACAAAATTTTCTACAATTGATTTCTTAACAAATTGTTAGTAAAAAGTGGTTTTCTACAAAATATTCTTACAACAGGTTTTGAGAAAACTGATGGTAAATTACTCGCTATCCGAACAACCATTAAACATAATAGTACGATAAGAACATTTTAATATCATATGAGTAAAACATTTAATATCTTCCGGTTTTAATAAATTTTCCCTATCATACGATAACAATCATTTATTTAATAATAATATTCGCACCAGCATGCACATCATTCACAACAGTACATCAATATAAAAAATATTCACAAGATTACGGCATCATTTATACCTCAGCTTCAATATGGATGTCCTTGCGAATGCAATTAAACGTCACAATAGTTTGAATCAATATCCGTCACCAGTAATATATGAATGGAGTCAATCTATTATCACATGAACATAAATATTACACACACATTTTTCTTTCTGCTATCAAAAGTATGAAAATAGCACTTGCATGTATGTGGTCATCACCTCAAAAGGGACAGCGAAGATCGAAACACAATTTCTTCGATCACATCATCTCCTCCTTGTTTGCTACTAAGATGAATTATTTTACCTAATTACATACATCATTAAGTACATTAGCATGTAATCTTAACATAGAAAATTTAGATTATTGCGACATAACAAAGTAGACATACGGTTTCCTAACTATAGACTTATTAATAAACACACCACATAAAATAACATACCACACGCAATGAACAATTACAGTACAAACTTTTTATTAATTACCATATTAAGATCTTCTCGCATGCCAAACTAAATTTATGCATTTCAAAATCCTAATGTTGATCTACAATACTGTCAAACTAAATTTATGCAACATATGTCATTTAAAATTATCTCTAACTTCTAAGCACTAACATCGCATAGCTAATGACGAGCTAAAATACTAACTAATTACCCCCGTGCATGCACAAAAAATCAATGTATTGCAAAGCTCATAGCTTGATCTTCAACTTCATAGTTCACTTCGCTAGGCAAATCCTAGTCCTGAAGCTCTAAATGACTCCAAAATGTGATGAAATAATGCCTAACACAACAGAGAACACATAGTTATGAACTAATCAAAAAGAGTAAAAACATCAAGCATGCGAACGAACTCAACAAAGATGGATAGATCTTACCTTCATCTATCTTTTCTTCAACTTCAGCATATTCAAAATCCAACTCTAAATCGTCCTAAATCACGAGTGAAAGTGCCTAGTTAGTTTCTCTTTCTATGTGTTTTTAGAGACTTAGAGAACAGAAGAGGAGGCCAGATACAGTGTGCTTGCGCACGGAGCAGAGGCATAACATATAAAAGGAAGAGGATCCCTGTAGTGTCGGCACAACAGGTTCCCGCAACCTCGGATTCCCGCGACGAGTGAGTGATTCCTACAGTGTCATCGCATCCATTGAAGCAAAAGCCAGAGTGATTCTCATAGTGTCGTCGCATCCGCTGAAGCAAAAGCCAGAGTGATTCCCGGACAGCAGCAGTGCATACGAATCAGTGCGCGTAAAGAAAGGAAATGGTGCGGATTCCCACCGAAGCAATAGCGGATGTTCTCGGCTGGTAAGCATCACAAACAGTGCGGCCGCCTCGTGGAGTGGCGACATGGCCCACCGCCTCGTCGCGTGTGCAGATACCCTGTCGGCAACCGAGCGGCAGCAGCAGTACATGCCGCTCTTACGGTGGCGGCAGGGCCCATCTGTCCAACCCCGTTCCGTCCCGGCATGGAAACACGTTGTATGATGCTGTCCGCCTCCAGGCGTGGCGGCAGGTGCCGCGTGTCGCCTGCCGCCACGGCCGGGGGTCACTTTGTTCAATTCCATATGCAGGTAGTCCTTTTTGACAATTACGTTGGACACCTGGTCCTTTTCAAAAAAAAATCAAGAATCATGCGTCACGGGTGTCCGTTTCGATGCAAACCCGGGGACAAAATGTGATTTGTATCCGTTTGGGTCCCGTGCCGGGTCGTGATTTGTATCCGATTGTGCTTGTGTGACCTTCCACCAAAATCCCATTCAAATTTCTCGTATCCCGAAGCAAAGCAAGTGGGAGTACTTTTATATAAAAATAAGAACACTGATAACTGCCACACGTGTGGTGTATCGGGTGGTTGTGCCGCACGCCCTGTGCGGCACGGAGACAACCCCGCCCGCACGACCGCGTCCGGGCGCGCGCAGTCACAGACCGCACGTCCGGTGCAGCGCGATCGCCCCGCACGAGCACGTACGGGCGAGCGAGCACGCGGCCCGCACGACTCGTCTCGGACGTCGCCCCTCCCCGCCTGCGAGCCACACGCCCCGCGTGTCAGTAACCACGCGTCCCGTCGCGATTGCCATGGTCCGGACCCTCTTCAGTTGCCATGTTGCCATGTTGCTGAACTACAGTTGCTATGTTGCTGAACTACAGTTGCCATGTCGGACAACTACAGTTGCCATGGTTGCTCAACTCCAGTTGCCATCTTAGGTCAAGTGCCGGATGCCATTTTTTGGGCAACTGCAGCTATTGCCATGTATGGTCCGGTCTACTACAGTTACCATGATTTGAAAAACTTTAGGAATTGCCACCTACTAACACTGGACAGTTGCCATGTAGCACTATAAAAACATGGCAAAAACATGTTTCGGGTAAAAAAGAGTTGCCATCTGCTTACAAGCACGCTAGAGGCAGTTGCCATGTACCCTGCAAAAAACACACGTCAACTGATAGCTTTTGGTGTGTGGGAGAGGAGGCGGGCATGTGGGCGATGATGGTATCTTTAGGAGTTGCCACCTACTAACACTAGACAATTGCCATATAGCGCTACAAAAAGATGTGGCAAGAATAACATGTTTGGGTGAAAGAGAGTTGCCATCTATTTACAATCACAAATAGGGCAGTTGCCACGTATCCCTCAAAAGACATGGCAAATGACAGCGTGGGAGATGGGGAACAGAAGTGGTGCGTGGCGTGCGGGCGCGACAGCAGTTTCATCGTACACCCCGACTAGCGAACCGTTGACCGCGGAGAGAAAACGGCGTGCGGGCGAACTCCCTCACACGTCACACACACGAGTTGTCCTACGTGGCACACAAATTCAATCTTTTCATGCCAAGATTCGTGCAAAAAGCGCTGGACGGTGAAGGAGGCGTGTGGGCGAGTTGGCTAACGCCCACACGTGTGGGCGTTACTGTTTCCGAAAAAAAAGCAAGTAGGAGTACTAGCATCACCGCCGAAGCAATGGCGACGGCGAAGGGCACCGTGGGGCGGCGGCAGGCTCGGGGATCGCACCCGGGAAAACCTGAGAAAGAGGATCAGGTACCGCCGAGACAGGCTCCTCCAGGACGCCTGGGAGATCTCCGAGCTCTTCGCGCCCCACCTCGCCATCCTCGCCTTCCCCGCCTCTGGCAAAGCCAAACCCCTCCTCTTCGGCAACCCCACCCTCGACTCCGTCCTCCGCAACGTCCTTGTCGACGCCGACATAGGGGCAGAGACGGCGGAGGAGGCCGCGGCGCGCATGGCGGCGATGAGGCGTGAGGTGGGGTCGATCGAGGCGCGGGTCGCGCAGGAGGAGGCGCGACTGCGCGCCGTCGCGGTGAAGGTCAAGGCGGCGCAGGAGGAACAAGGGAGGGCGCACTGGTGGGAGGTGGATGTGCACGTACTCGGGGAGGCGGAGCTGCCGGAGTTCGCCACGGCGCTCGATGCTCTCAGGGCCGACGTCCTCCGCCGCCTCACCGAGCTGGCCGAAGCCCGGAAGCCACCGCGGCGGCACTGGTAGTGGCTTCGCCGTGGGGATCGGCGCACGGGTTGGTTCACTCCATCAGGTTATTTTTTGCTTGCCTAATCAGGTCATTGTTCGGGATTGGGACAGCAGTACGTAGCTGCATATAGCAAGATGTTACAACTTTAGCTTGAATTTTTTTGTTCATTGCATGGAAAATCCTCTTGACGATTGAATCGGAGTATATGCATAATCAGGAATGACGTGGTAGAACAAATTGTTGCTCCCTGGAGTATGGTTTTATTCTGAATTTTTGCTGATGCATCTGATCTGAAGGCACAAGTATATACTAGTTCAGAGTGTTCTTGATCTACGGCAGTCCGGAAGCTATTGTTGAAAATGACGTCGTAGAACAAATTGTTGCTCCCTGGAGTATGGTTTTATCCTGATTTTTTGCTGATGCGTCTGATCTGAAGGTACAAGTATATTGTTCAGAATGTCCTGATCTGCAGTCCGGAAGCTATTGTTGAAATTTTGTTTTTCTGGTCCCGGTACTTTGTTCAGATTTCGAGTGTTTGCACGTCTCAATTGACATCTAGGAACAAGGAACAAGTTCGGACTTTGTTGTTACTGTTAGTTAAAATAATTATGCTCGCTGCAATCGTAGTTAACATGTGGCCGATGATAGTGGCCGACCCAAACGGACACCGCTTTTCGTCCATTTAGGTCGGCCAGACGGACGTGCGTGTCCGCATTCTAAAATGGATCGGCTTGGCCGTCCAACTGGGGGCAGACTTAAATGTGCAGGCATGCAAAAAAAGGATCGCACGAAATAAACTTAATTAAACATAAGTGGCCGGTCAAACGCCGGCCAAAGTCCACTTAAACATAATCAAACATTAATTAAAACATTAAAAAAGTTTGCGCCCGCCTTCTGCCGCCCTGCACACTGCCTTAGACGTCGTCGGCCTTGCCCTTGTCCTTGCCGTCGACGCCGCCGTCACCATCGCGGGTGAGGTCGATGAAGACGGGAGCAGGGCCTGCCCACTCAAACGCTGCCTGGTATGCTGCCAGGGCAGCCTCCTCCGGCGTCTGCTGGGGCGGCGGCATTGCGGCCAGCCTCACATGCTCCTCCTCCTCCTCCTCGAGCCGGAGCGCCTCCCCCTCGCGCTGGAGCATGGCCTCGTAGCGCATCTGCTGCTCGCCGTCGTCCTGCTCCTGCCGGAGCCAGTGCGCCTTCCAGCGCTCGAGGTGGTCGGCCTCCGGCTCTGGTGTCGTGGCGAAGTGGACGGGGGCGCGCTCACCCACTCGCGGTACTGGCCCGTCCACGAGTAGGCCTCCTCCGGTCAAGTAGGTGGAGGCGGGGAGCGCTTCCGCGTCGGCTCTGGCTCCGGCTTGGGCTGGATGGGCGGCGAGGGTGGCGGTGGCTGCACGAACAGCTAGGAGTGGACGGAGCGCCGACAGGGCGAGGGCTTGCTCCAGCCCATCCCAGTGCACGTCCTCATTGAGGCGGCTAGCCTCCAGCGCCTACTGCAGGGCCTCCTCGAGGGCGGCTTGGTACTCCGCCTCCGCCTCCTTGTCTCCGGCTGTACCTGCGGGGGCGGCGGGACATGGACACCCGAGCGACGTTGCTCCTCGTGTTCGAGGGTGAACCAAGCCTCCCAGTTGGGAGAGTCGGCGGCGTACTCGGGAAGCCGACGCTGCTCCGACGTGAGCTGCGCGCGGTGCCGGTGCACCTCCTTGTTGTGCGCCCGCTGGCTCCGAGGAACCGCCGGCACCGGGATCTACTGGGGATCCAAGTGCCAATGATGTGGCAGCGTCACGTCGGGGTAGGGGAGGGGCTGCATGTACTTCCAGTGCCACCGCGCTTGGTGTACCGGGATGTGCAGGTGCCGGCGTTCCAGGCGGAAACGCGCCGGTGATGGCGGGGGAGGGGGAGTGTAACGCCCCGGATTCGATGCGCCAGGTGTCCATCAGTTATTCGCCGTTGTTGCCATGTCACTTGCTTGCGTGTTGCATTTTGCCATGTCATCATCTGCATTTCATCTGCATGTTTTTCAAAACTTGCATTCGTTCGGGTTCCCCCAGTTCTCTCCGTTGTCCGTTCGGAGTCCAGACCTCTCGCGCGCGCCCGTCGCCCCTCTCAAACCTTGTTTTCGTGAGCGGGTGTTAAACGTTCTTGGAATGGCCCGAGGTTTGCCAAGCGGCCTTGGTATAGCACCGGTAGACCGTCTGTCAAGTTTCGTGCCATTTGGAGGTCGTTTGATACTCCAACGGTTAACCGCGCAGCCCGAAACCCCCCTTCTCTTTGCAGCCCAGCAACCCTTCCAAACTGGACCAAAACCCATCCAACTCCCCTCCATGCTCTCGGTCGTTCGATCACGATCGTGTGGGCGAAAACCGCTCCTCATTTGGACACTCCTAGCTCCCTCTACCTATAAATATGTGCCTCCCCCGTCCAAATCGCATATCAAACCCTAGCCAGACTCCTCCCCGCCGCCGGACATGTCCGCCTCCGCGTCGGACGCGTCCACCGCCCGCCGCCACGTCGCTCCAGCCAATCGCCGGTCGCCACGTCACCCCGCCGCCGCCCGCAGCCAATCCGGCTTCGCCACCTCAGCCCGCGCCCGCACCCTCTCTCT
>NC_057813.1:452284823-452312816 GCF_018294505.1 Triticum aestivum
GCGCCTCCTGAATCCCGCTCGTCGCCTGAAGCCCCGCGCCGCGCCCCTCCAGGAGCTCCGCCCCACCGGCCTCCGCCTCCACGCCGGGAGTTCGCCGCCGTCCTATCGCGCCGCGCCTCTCCCTTCGGCACGCCGCCGCCTAGCTCGCCGTCCGGCCCCACCTCCGGCCAGATCCGGGCAGGAGCGCCCGGATCCGTCCATCTCCCTCGTCGCCGGCCCGCTCGTCGCCGGAGCCGGCAACAGCCGCCGCCGCCGCCATGGCACTGCTCGGGGTCGAACGCCCCGCTCGCCTCCAACGTGCCTGCGTGGGCCACCTCGCATGGGCCCCGCGACCCAGATCCCTGCCGGCCTCCCCAAGGCCCAGTTGGGTAGGTCCAGCCCCGTCTCCCTTCGGCCCAAGGCCTCGCAGGTGAGCGAGCCCACCAGATTCCCCGCCTGTGCGTTGTATAACTATTAGGCGCTCGATCTGGTTTTTTTTCGTCTGTCAAAACTGCCAAGTCCCTGGGAAAAATCATCCATGATGCATACTTTGACCTGCTGTAACTTCTTGTGTGCTTCTCCGTTTTGTGCGTGTAATATGTCAAATTGTTCGTCTCAACGAGTACTTCATTTCATTCCACTGCATCATGTTCATTTGAGGTCATCTAGATGCCTGAATCTCTGATGCAAGAGTGCTTCATAATGTTAGTTCATGTTTCTTAACAGAATGTGTGCATTTGTCATGTTTGCTATATTTATTGTGTGCATCTTATAGGCATGAGCTCTACATGTGATTTGAACTATGTCATGTCTTCTTTACAGAGGTGCTTACCATGTATTTTTTTGATCAATGGGGTGACTAGCACAAGCATGTAAACTAAGCTTCGTGATGTTGCTGATTTTAGTCCCTATTCTGCTGTTATTATGATGCCATGTAAACTTGATGCTACCGAGAGATCCATGCATATTTTGAGATACTTCAGTAAGGGTGTTTTGAACATATGGTCATTCTCTATCCATTAATGCCCCTGTTTGTAATTATGGAGTAGTCTAGCATGTCATTTTTGTGCTCTACTTTTGCTACAAAATGTTTCCGGGCAGATTGTTTACATGTTATTCAATTTTGCCAAGGTTGTTGTAGTTGATCCTTGCATGCTATGACCTTGTTCTTGCCTTGGTTTGTTTCATAAACATGTCTTCTTACTGATGCTATGCTTATCTTGTCACGCAATAACTTGTGATGAGTGAATCAAGCTTGTTAAGTAGTGTACTTGTTACTGTTTTGCTAGGCTGAATCTGTTATTTCGTGATGCTATGTAAACCTGCTGCTACAAGTCATTCTATGCATAATCTGGAGATGTTCACTAAGGGTGTTTTGTTCTACATGTCATGCTCTATCTATCCATGCCCCTGGTTTCATTTATAGCCTGTTGTAGCTTGTTGTAATCTTGCTCTAAAGTTGCTAAATAATTTTGCTGTCAGCCTGTTAACATTAAGTTCAGTTGTTGACATGATTGTTGTTAGTGATCCATGCACCCTATGAACTTGCGCATGCCATGCCTAGCTTCATAAACATGTCTTATTACTGTTGGTTGCCTTGTGATGCCATGTTTTGCTCTGTAGTGAGTTGCACAAGCTCATCTACATGCCTACTTATCGTTGTTTCTGCCATGTATGAATCTGTAATATAACTTGCCATGTTTACCTGGGTGCCATCATATCTTCTGATGCTTTTTGGCTCATGGTCAGTAAGGTACTTTTGTTCTATGCAATTAGTAGATTCATGCCATGCCTTTGTTTGCCATGATAAATTCCTGTAACATGTTGTTTGATAGCTCTGAACATTGCAACCTGATGTTATTTTCTGCAAAGTCTGAACTGTTATTATTTGCAATCTTGCCGTGTGTGTTTGAGCATGTTCTAGTGATTTATGGAGATAGCTTAGTGTTCATGTTTTGTTATGCTTTACCTGTACATCATGTCCGTGCCTTTTGTTTTCATATTGTGGTACTTTAGCATGTTATTTTGATGCTTGCAATATGCCTAGTTGCTGTTTGGACAGCTTGTCCTTTAAACTTGTTTCATGTGTGTGTGTTGAACCGTTGCTCCGTTTTGAGTGTGCTCTATATGAAACTTGCTTAGATTTGCATGTAGCTTAATATTATCATGTTGAATCCATGTTTTGAGGTGTTTGCTTGATGTTTGGGTGCATTTTCATCAATGCCATGTTTAACTTGTTTTGCTCATATCTTCTAGGCCGTAGCTCCGAACTAAATGATCTTTATATGTAACTTGACTAGAATCTCGTGTAGCTCATATTGGTGCATCTTAACTTGCTGTTTAACAACTTGAACATAATGTTTATTCAGATCTGGACCAATTTCGAAATATGCATATGAGGACTTACCGGAATTGTTATATGTTGTTCCCGGCCTCATTTAAACTTGCTTTGATGTGTTGCTCTTGTTTGCATCATCTCTTGCCATGAGTAGCTTCATGTAGCCTTGTCATGCATCATGCTTGATTGTGCATCATGCCTTGTTCATGTGTGGTGTGTTTACCATGTTGTGTGCTTCTTCTCGATAGTTCCCGTTTCGTTGCGATCGTGAGGATTCGTTCGTCTACGCTTGGTTCGTCTTCGTGGCTTCATCTTCTTCATGGACTCATTCTTCTTTCTAGCGGGATTTCAGGCAAGATGACCGCTACCCTGGATCTCACTACTATCATTGCTATGCTAATTGCTTCGTTCTATCGCTATGCTGCGTTACCTATCTTTTGCTCATCAAGCCTCCCAAATTGCCATGAACCTCTAACCTTTGACACCCTTCCTAGCAAACCATTGCTTGGCTATGTTACCGCTTTGCTCAGCCCTCTTATAGCATTGTTAGTTGCAGGTGAAGTTGAAGATTTCTTCATGGTGGACAGGATTTTGGTTGGGATATCACAATATCTCTTATATTATTAATGCATCTATATGCTTGGTAAAGGGTGGAAGACTCGGACTTATGCCTGGTGTTTTGTTCCACTCTTGCCGCCCTAGTTTCCGTCATACCGGTGTTATGTTCTCGGATTTTGCGTTCCTTACGCGGTTGGGTGATTTATGGGACCCCCTTGACAGTTTGCTTTGAATAAAACTCCTCCAGCAAGGCCCAACATTGGTTTTACCATTTGCCTCACCACCACCTGTATTTCCCTTGGGAGTAATTAACCCAAGGGTCATCTTTATTTTAGCCCCCCCCCCCGGGCCAGTGCTTGTCTAAGTGTTGGTCCGAACCGAGTAGACTGCAGGGCCCCCTCGGGGAAACTCGAGGTCTGGTTTTACTCTTAGGATGTCTCATCCGGTGTTGCCCTGAGAATGAGATATGTGCAGCTCCTATCGGGATTGTCGGCGCATCGGGCGGCTTTGCTGGTCTAGTTTTACCATTGTCGAAATGTCTTGTAAACCGGGATTCCGAGTCTAATCGAGCCTTCCTGGGAAAAGGTATATCCTTCGTTGATCGCGAGAGCTTATCATGGGCTAAGTTGGGACACCCCTGCAGGGTATTAAACTTTCGAAAGCCGTGCCTGCGGTTATAGGTAGATGGGAATTTGTTAATGTCCGGTTGTAGATAACTTGACACCAGATCCGAATTAAAACGCATCAACCGCATGTGTAGCCGTGATGGTCTCTTTTCGGCGGAGTCCGGGAAGTGAACACGGTTTTTGGGTTATGTTTGACGTAAGTAGGAGTTCAGGATCACTTCTTGATCATTGCTAGATTCATGACCGTTCCTCTTGCTCTCTTCTCGGTCTTATTTGCGTATGTTAGCCACCATATATGCTTAGTCGCTGCTGCAACCTCACCACTTTACCCCTTCCTTTCCTATTAAGCTTTGCTAGTCTTGATACCCATGGTAATGGGATTGCTGAGTCCTCGTGGCTCACAGATTACTACAACAACAGTTGCAGGTATAGGTTATGCGATGATCATGACGCGAGAGCGATGTTTGCTTGTTTTGGAGTTCTTCTTTTGCTTCTTCTTCGATCAGGGGATAGGTTCCTGGTCGGCAGCCTGGGCTAGCAGGGTGGATGTCGTTCGAGTTTCTGTTTGTGTTTCATCTGTAGTCGGATGATGCTCTTATGTATGATGATGTTGTATTTGTGTGGCATTCTATGCCTCTTGTATGTATCCCCATCTATTATGTAATGTTGATGTAATGATATCCACGAAAGAAGTGTATATACCCCCCTTAACTTTCCCATTCGGGCCACATCACCCCCTCAACTCAAAAACCGGTTATTTAATCCCCCAAACTTTGCAATACCGGACAAAACACCCCCTAGCGCCCTGATTAGTGGTTTTTGATGGTGGTTTTGCTGATGTCTCAACGAGGTGAAGAGGAAAAGCATCACTGCGTTGGCAGTTCATTGAACACTTCTTGTGCGTTCAGGCTAGCGTCCGCGTAAATTTTTTGATCGGTGCCCTCGCTAGCTAGATGCTTAGTGCAATCAACAAATCTATGTAGTAGCTAAATGCTTACACGCTCCGCCAGCTAGCTGCTTACGCGTAAGGTGACCTTACCTGCAAACTAACAATGGCGGATTGGTGGTGAAGGACCATGGCGGGCAGCCAGGCACCTTGCCTACCCTGACATGCAAGAAACGGATGCCTTTGTGGACCTGCTAGTCTATTGACCGTGCAACCTTTGCGGCAATGTCGCTTCTCGTCGCCGTGGCACACCACTACCAGCCCTCTTGCTCTAGGTCAGGCTACCGCCAGCAGCGTCGATGTGTCCGACCTCCACACGTCCAACACCAGGAACTCATGCGGGCATAGCAATCTCCCGTGCACCAAGTGCGGCGGCGAGGGCATGCTCATCGCGGTCTCCCGTGTGCTGAGCGACGGCTTCAAGGGTGTGCTCATGGTGGTCTCCCATGCGCCGAGCGACTGCTTCAAGGGCGTGCGTGGCGGCCTCCCGCGTCGAGCGACGATGGCAATGGCGGCGAGGGCTGGGCTAGTGCCGGCCACTTGTGTGCCGAGGGACAGGCGGACGGCGGCGACGCCGAAGCTCGTGGTAGCCTCCAGTGTGCCAAGTGGCAGCGGTGAGGGCGAGGCTCATGGCGGCCTCTTATGCGCCAGGCGGCGGCGGCGAGGGTAAGGCTCACGGTGGCCTCCCGTGCGTGCAGCGAGGATGAGTCACGTGGTAGCCTCCAGTGCACCAAGCGGTGACGACTAGGGCTCCGCACTGGCACTCTCAATGTTCGAGGCACTCAGAGCAGGGGCTCCCATACGGCCATACGCATGCTTGGCGAGTAGTTGGCTTACATTGACATGGGTGGCAGTATATAAGTCAACCAACGAAACTAGGTCACTGTGCCAGGTCAGCCGAAACCATCCTCAAAACCAGCTTGAAAGTCTCCCGGGGATGCTTTATCTGGTATTGCAAAGTTTAGGGGATTAAGTAACCGGTTTTTGAGTTGAGGGGGTGATGTAACCCAAACCTGAAAGTTCAGGGGGGTATATATACTTCTTTCTTTAGGATAGTATCGCATATTGGGCGTAACAGGGAGCACGGGAGGACGAGGCGCTGGGGGTGCACTTGCCCTTGGCCTTGCCATTGTTGCCAAAGATGCCCATGGCGGCCTAGGGTTTCCCGTCGCGGGCGAGGAAGCAAGGGAGTGGTGGGGGGCCAGATGTGGATGGGAGAGGTGGATGAGGCCGGCCCCCCGCCGCACGTGTGCTTAAAAAAGACGCTTTCTGAGGCTGACAAGTGGGCCCGCTGTCGGTGGTCGTCATAAATAAGACGACCAGTGGCGGTTGGGTGGCCTACAGGTGGGGACGTGGCGGACGCCGAGGAGACATGCGGCGCGTCCGCTTCGCGTCCGCGCCGACGCATTTCAGACACGATTTGGGCCGAAAATGGGTCCGCGCGGGCGCCAGGCGGACGCGATTTGCATTTGGGTCGCCACGTTATGCCTTTACTTTTGCCTGCGCTGATTCAAACAGACGCAAGCGGATAAAATAGGTCATCCCATTAAAGTTGCTCTAAGTATTTGTCAACTAAGTTTCCTGTTAACTATGCTCCCAGGTGTCATAGTTGTAATAGATGCTTCATAGCGTTTGGTTGCTCTTGAAATGGAATTGACACATATAGTGCCATGTATAACGGAAATCCAACTCGATGCCAAAGCTCATTTGCTCCCGCTCAGAAAACAAATCAAAATATATAAGAGAAAAATTCAAAAAAAATACATTTTTTGTGTGGTAAATTATTTTATGCGTGAGGTCCGCTCCAATTATTTGAACTCATTTCGACATCTAAGCAGCTCTTGGCAAAAAAGACAAATCGAATCAGAACAGTGCGTGAACAGTAAACTTTTTTACAGACCCTGAATTTATCTTTTTGCTAAGAGTTGCTCAAATGTCCAAATAAATTGAAATTTGGAGCGGACCTCACGCATCAAATTATGTACCACACAAAAAAATTGAATTTTTTTTTTCTGAGCGTGGATGCAGATGAGCCCGTGAGCAGAAACTCATGTCTATGCTGATAGTAATATATGGTGCTTAAAGAGAGATTGATATTGTCATAGAACAAGCATCTAAACTTGTCTACTCCAATAATGCAACCTCCTCTTTGGATTTTAGTATCTGTACATCAATGCTACTCCCTCCGTTTCAAAATAGATGACTCAACTTTATACTAATTTAGTACAAAGTTGGGTCATCTATTTTGAAACGGAGGGAGTGGAGTTACTATCCATAACCGAGCGAGCCTTCCGGGTCGCTCTCGGGCGACTTCGGAGGCACAGCCGCCGCCACCAAAAGTCCCCCAGCCAAACCACCAAACCCCCCGCCACCGCTGGAGTATGCTGATCTCGGTGGACGGCGGCGGCGGGGCTCCCTCTCTCCCTTACTCCCGCATCTCCTACAACCCCCACCATTCATCATCATCCATTGACCTCCTACTGCTGCCTGGTGTGACGCACGGCGCGCGCCCTCCAGGATGTGGCCATTGGTTGGGGCGCCAGGTCCGGCATCCAGTTGTCTGCCTCGTGTGCGTGGCAGCCTCAGGATCGGTTCTGTGCACAGCAGGAGACAACTATCTGTTTCTTCTGTGCATGATCTTCAGGTGCATCCATGAAGGGCTCCGTGTGGTGGTGTAGATGTGGAGCCGTGGAACCGCTGGGTGCTGGCCTTCTGCTCGTACGGTGGCTGGCCTACGGCGCTACTGTCCATGAATTGGTGGTGGTGATCCAGATTTGATCGGCCAGATGGTAGTGACTGCAATCTATTGCGGCGACTATCTATGGCTCCACGACGGCGGTGGTCATCGAAAGGTCTTTGGGATGAGTCACCTCTCCTGATCCCGTGGTGACTTCGGCGGTGAGATACAAATTATGGACGATGGCTGTGTCGTGGAATTGTCACGTCAGATGTCCTCGTGAAAGGACTTAGTTGTGGAGCCATCGCAACTAGGAAGCTTGAAGGGGTTAATCGGGACAAAGGACACGAGAGGGTTTATACTAGTTCGGCCCCTTACGGTGAAGGTAAGGCCTACGTCTAGTTGGGTTGGTATTGATGTTTCGATGACTAGGAAGCGAGATACGCTATGCCCGGTTCTCGATGAATTGTTTCTTGCCCTCAGCCGCCAGCGGGTCGTCCCCTTATATACACGGGTGGACGCCCCTGCGGCTTACAAAATCCCAGCCGGCTTATAAACAATGTCCGGCTCGGTGACTAGTTAAGTCTACCTTATGATACAAGTAATATTATTATGGCGGTTTATTACACCGGGCCTTAAGTCCCCTGCGGGCCTTAAGCCCTCTATGAACCGCCATCTTCACCTTTGGTCTTGGGCTTCTCTTTGGTAAGTCTTCTTTGCGTAACCCGGCCCCTCCTGGGCGGCTTACACAAATAGTTATATCCCCAACATTAGGCCCCAGATTGATTTGAACCTGTTCGTGTCAATCTTAAAATACATTATGGAACTGTCCTTCAGTCTTTTGTTTTGCACGAAGATTTTAACCCGCTGTGACATCATCATCTGGATCCGGGTTAAATCACGGTGACGTCATCCTTTATTAAATTCTTTTTCTATTCCATCATATCCTTTAACGGATCTTTGCTTTATTGACTGTTCCGAAAATCGAGGCGTCGGGGTGCTGGATAATAACTCTTATCCCCTCGTTTCCCGCATCGTCTCAGTTATCCTCTCCCTATAAATAGGCGCGACTTAGGTCTTCCATTCTTCCCTGTTTCAGTCGTCTTCTTCCTCTTGCTTCCTCTCGAACTCCACCGCCACCGCCGTCGAACCCCCCGTCTTCACCGAATCAGGCCGCTGCATCAGCCTGACTCTGACCAGAAATCAACGGCGAACCTCCGCAGCTCGTCCACATCCATGAGTTCCTCCCCTTCCCTTTCTTAGATCTGCATTGGGACTTTGCCGAGTTCGTCGGCGTTCATCACCGCCCGACGCAAACCCTCGCTAGTTCTTACCTCCAATGCCCTGTTTAGATCATAAAAACTACGTAGAACTGCTGCGGTACTTGTTTGTGTTGATCTTGCATAGAAATAGATCTCATTTTCCTTGTTTGGAAACCCTCTTCGAGTGTATGAACTTCTCTGCCCTGTTTTTAGGTCTAGAAAATTTTCTTTTCAGAGCAATAATTTGATCCAGAGTAATAACTGTCATCTGTGAAACTTGTTTTTATCACCCGGAAAACTTCTTCTGGTAAATGCCCTTAAACACAACTGTCGAGGTGTCCGGCTTAAATAAATGACACAGAACCTTAGTTGCTTCTCATGACCTGAAGAATTTTGAACTGTGCTTGATACTTGTAGCGGCTTAAATATTGTTGCGCAGTCATCCTTATATCATTAGGCCCCTCCTTAAGCCGCCACCTTGAATAATTAGGATTTTCCTCCCTGGTTAAAATTGAACCGGATCTTCTTATTTTATCATAGGCCAACTGTTGTCATGGCTCCTAAGGCGGCCAAGGCCCCTGTAACCTGTAATTGGGTCCCCTCCATAGTTACCAAGAGTAAACTGGCTGAGTTCGTGAAATCTGGCCACCTGCCAAAAAGGGAGGTCATGTCTTATCGCGTCCCTGACCCATCTGAAGAGAAGCCTCATCCCAAAGAAGGGGAAGTGATAGTTTTTACGGATCACACGAGCCGGGGATTTGCCCCTCCCGGCTCAAAATTCTTCAGGGAAGTTTTGAATTTCTTTGACCTTAGACCTCAAGACATCAGACCCAATTCCGTGTCAAATATTTGCAATTTCCAAGTCTTCTGCGAGGTGTACCTGGGAGAGGAACCAAGTCTGCTATTATTCAGGGAACTTTTCTACATGAACCGGCAAAATAAACGTGCCAACGGGCCCAGTCTTGAGCTTGGCGGCATCTCAATCCAGCAAAGGAGAGACTGCCTTTTTCCTTATGCTGAACTGCCGAGTCACCCAAAATCTTGGAACCAAACATGGTTCTATTGTCAGGACACTTCTCCGGCTGATGAGAAGCCTCTGCCCGGCTTTCGCGCCCTGCGCCTCGAGTCCAACCACCCGATACCAGATAAACTGACAGTCTTTGAATGTCTGCCTCTCAATCCCACCATCAAGAAGATCAAAGCTCTCTTGGGAAACGGTTTAAACGGCATCGATCTGGTCCGAGTTTGGGTCACTTGGCGAGTACTTCCATTAAGTCGTTGTTCCGGCTTAATGTGTACTTATACAGGCGAAAAGGATGACCCATTACGCCATAGTCCTGACAACTTACCGGATGATGTGGCGGATGCTACGACCCAGTCACTGCTGAAGGAGGGCACTCTGACAAGTAACGCCTTCGGCTTACTTCCCTTTTGCAAGAATAACCCGGCCCCTCCAGTAAGTTATCAATCGTAATAAATACTTTTTGATATATCATACCTTTTTTGGTACTCATAATTCCTTATCCTTTTCCACAGGCCGATGATAACTTCTGGAAGGTCAAATATGACCATGAAGCTGCCAAACAAGCCAGGACAACCAAAAAAGCCGAAACGAAAGCCGCCAAGGCGGGGACCTCAAAGAAGAAGAAACCCAGCGCCTCCGACTTACTCAAATTGGATGATAGTTCTTCGGATGATGAAGAGGTAAGCTTTAAATTTTCTTAAGTCCCTTGTTATTACCTGTCTGACATTCTATCCCTTCAGGAGGATACGGGGAATAGTCAAGCAGCCAATGAAGAGGTAACTATAATCCCCCCTGACTCAGAGCCTTTGCCCAAGCAAAAGATCTGAAGGGTGACCCGGAAAGTAAGATTTTCACATGCTCTTGCTTATCAAGATCCTCAATTTCTTTTGAAGCAACAACAGCTTGAGAACCGGAGGCAGACTCGGAACAATAAGGATGCGGAACTCTCCTCCGGCTTACCTGACGTAACCAGGAAGCGTCGGACTGAGGTTATCTCCGATTTACGTTCTGTTTTACCTTTAGCGGGCTTAATTCATCATCCTCTCAATTTGTCTGACTCCAATTATCAGGATACCTCTCCTTCTTCTAATGAATCCATGCAGTCAAACATGCCGGCTTTCAAAACTGCTCCCCGATAATGTAACTTTATGTACCTTGAACTTTACTTTACCCATGCTTGCGTATTCATCCTTCTGCCTTTGTTAACAGCATGCAAGTGAAACCCAGCAAGAGGGCGAAGAAGAATAAGACGTCCCAAGATCCGATTGTAACTGAACCGGAGATAAATGCATCTGCTCCAGACAGCTCTACCCATCAGCCGCCGCCTGATCCGGCTTCTGATATTCCAGTGCCAACCTTTGACCCGTCTGCTGAGGATACTCTCAACACAAATGACCTGGAGACTCCTAGCCCGGTCAAGACAAATGAACCGGAAGTTGAGATTATGAGGTCTCAGTTTGTTGAACCAGGGTGGCCTACCGTCCTTGCCAAATGTTCCGCCAAGGAAGAACTTGCCGAACGCCGAAAAGCCAAGCATGATATTACTGATTACCAAGGTTGGAAAAAGCGGTAGGCGTAAGCGAGGCGATTGGCCTTCGCCTAGTGCCTAGGCGGTGCCTAAGCGTCCTAGGCGCGGCCTAGGCGGTAATATACTTTTTACTCATAGTGTATGTGTGATTGTTATATGGGTGTTGATATTAGTTTAGGGCATATAAATAAGTTAATTACCATCTACTGCCATTGGAATATAACCCGTTTGGCATATCAGTGTAGTATGCAGCATGATTTCTTGCTTGGGTAGGCAATTCCTTACTTTGCCTGCCTAGACCTCCATTTATGCCCTAGGCGAGGCGTTTGGCCACTGCCTAGCGCCTAGGCGTGCCTAAGCGCCTCCTAGGCACTGCCTTTTCCAACAGAGCTGATTACACTCACTTAAGCATTGGTGATATAGTCTCGGGCTATCTGAATCAAGTGCATAATAGCCGTGACCTGGAAATTGACATGGTAAAACAAATACAACACAAATCTAAGGTATAGCTTATACTTTTTACCTGAGTCTTACATACTGCACCAGCCCCCATGTCTATCGCTTATGAATAAATATGTTATAGACTTAGAAATCTGCTTTACTTATTATTTGAACCGGTTCAAAGAGAATATATGTAACCCGGTTATACCATGATAGTTGTAAATTTGCAATATACATTAGTCCCCAAGTGTCAAATATCTTTACTTGTAAAGTGCTTGAGACTTAATATATGTTACCAGGTATGATAATTTTAAAATTCTTCAGCATACATTAGCCCCCAAGTGCCAAGTATCTTTACTTGTAAAGTGCTTGGGACTTAAATGTTATCTTACTATAATCCTTACCATAACCTGATGTCAATGCAGGCCACCATAAGTCAGTTTGAATCAGAGCTTGTTGTCCTGAAGAGTCGTCTGGAAACTCAAGAACTTGAAACTCAGAAAGCTAACTCCAAATTTGAATTCAGTGTCTCTGAAAATGAGAAATTGAAGAAGAATTTTGAGTCGGAGAAGAAAACTTGGTCTAGTGAGAAGGCTTCATTGGTGACTCGGGCCGAGACAGCAGAAGCATCTCTTGCAGAGGCAACAACCGAGCTGTCCGACTTAAAACGGCAGATATCTCAAATGGTCTCAGCCATCTTCGGTAAGTTACTGTGCAAAACCTCAAACATCGTAACCTTTCAATGACCATTGTAATAATTACTTCCGGCTGACTGTTATACTTGTGTACGCACATGCCCCAGGAGTACCAACCTTAAACAAAGCATGCTGATCAAGCTTAAAGCAGTTTATACCTTAGTAGAACAGCTGTACTCCGGTTCACAACGTGCTTTGTTCGTTGTAGCCTTATCAAGCCCTCCTCCCAGCCTTCTGCAAGACGTGTTGAAGAGCCTCGCTTTCCTGCCTTAGCGGATCCAAGACTTAAGGCGGGCGTCCTCAAGAGCCGGGGCCGTAGCCGCATTGAGCCGGGCTAAAGCATGGCTCCCGGAACTAGACCCGGCCGACCTTGCTCTTGGATACCCAAGTCTGAAGGAAGACGGCACTGTATTTGACGACCATGATTTCACCGCCTGCGTCAAAGCCATACGTCCCGTGTCAACCCTTATTGGAAACGACACTGACCTTAGCAAGTATGCGCCGGCTTATGACAGTGAAAACCGGAGAATTCCCAACACTCTATATGATCAAATCAGCCTGATCCCTCCAATTCGTAAGCATACTTTTGCCCCGGAAGTGGACCCAGCCGGTTTAATAGATGATGAAGCTGAGTTTGAAGCTTTGAGCGGCATTGACTAGGCCTCGTCAACTTTCCAGGACAAAATAACCAACGGAGAAGCGGAGAAGGATAACCCGGAGACTTCAAGCCCGCCGAAGGAGTGAATCGCCAGGTGTTTTGCAAAAAACAATGCTTCATTTATTCAGACTCGGGGAGTCTTGTAATAGGGTAAAAAAACTTTCCAACGTTTGTCATGCCTTCACGCATGTTCCCAGCGCTTTAACACTTTCGTAAGCCGCCACTGCTATATATTTCCGACTGTGATTTCATTGACGTGTTAATTTTACTTGCCTTATTCTGCACATAAAACAAGAAAAATTCCATTGGCAGTTTATCGCGTTTGAGGTCACGGAAAGTATTGATAACCCGGAACACAAACAAAAAAACATCATAAATAAACTGGTTTATGATTATACTCTGCTAAGTATAAGCATAAAAGCATACCTGCGATCCTTGGATAATCTTTCCTGCTGACTTGATGCTCACCTGGTACTTAACAACTTGGTGTGACCAATATTAAACCGGAAAGACAAAAAACATCTCATAACGTTTTCACAAGGTCTCGGGATAGTCAAAATATTTTATAGGCTTCTGATTCGAATACGATCAGTAAACCATTCCAAAGGGGTTAAGCTAAGATTCGGATACGATCATATAGCCCCCAGTGGCTTGGCGATGCCGATCAAATGGGTATCAACAGCTATGTTCTCTTTGGTTCGAATACGACCTATGTTTGAATAGGAAGCCCCCAAGTGACCATGAGATTTGTTTAATGACGCTGATTCGTATACGATCCACGTCAGACCCAAAGGGGTTAAGCTATGATTCAAATATGATCAAGAAGCCCCCAAGTGGGTTTGGCAGTATGCCGATCAAGCGGGTATCGACAGCTATGTTCTCTTTGGTTCGGATACGACCTATGTTTGAACAGGAAGCCCCCAAGTGATCATGGCTAGATTCAGATATGATCATAAGCCGGTCCAAAGGGAAAGCCGGATTCAGATATGATCCGCTCCCTGTTGGTAGTGTCCATCACCTGATAAAGAAGACATAAAAACATTCTTTATGGGAAAAAAGGACAGAGGTCCTGCTTTATTGCTTTATATAATATGTACATTGTCAAAAATATATACATCCTAGGAGCCGGTGGCTCAAGTATAGTAAGGCCGAAGATGGGCGATATTCCACGGCCGACGGGTCTCCTCCTCCGACTTACGTGAGTCTTTGTATTCTCGAATATCAATGAGGTAGTATGACCCGTTGTTCATATTCTTGCTGACCACAAAGGGTCCTTCCCAAGGAGGGGGTATCTTGTGCATATTGGACTGATCCTGGATGAGCCGGAGCACTAAGTCGCCTTCCTGAAATGTTCTGCTTCTGACCCGACGGCTGTGATAGCGACGAAGGTCTTGCTGGTAAATCGCTGAGCGGGCTATTGCCAAGTCTTGCTCCTCATCCAACAAGTCAAGTGCCTCCTGTCGAGCTTTTTCATTATCAGCCTCAATGTAAGCCGCCACCCGGGGCGAGTCGTGCTGGATATTACTTGGCAGAACTGCCTCTGCTCCATAAACCATGAAAAAGGTGTATAGCCCGTGGATCTGTTAGGCGTAGTGTTGATGCTCCACAGCACAGAGGGTAACTCTTCCACCCAACAACCCGGAGTCCGCTGTAAGGGGACCAAGAGCTGTGGTTTGATACCCCTTAAAATTTCCTGATTAGCTCTTTCTGCTTGACCATTGGATTGAGGATGAGCAACAACCGAAACGTCAAGCCTGATATGCTCTCGTTGACAGAACTCTTCCATTGCACCCTTGGAGAGATTAGTGCCATTATCAGTTATGATGCTATGTGGAAAACCAAAACGAAAGATCACCTTTTTGATGAACTAAACTGCCGTGGCTGCATCACACTGACTGACCGGCTCTGCCTCAATCCACTTTGTAAATTTATCCACTGCCACCAGGAGGTGTGTCCTTTTGTCCTTAGACCTCTTGAAGGGTCCTACCATGTCAAGCCCCCAGACTGCGAACTGCCAAGTAATTGGAATCATCCTCAATTCTTGAGCCGGCACATGAGCTCATCATGAGAATTTTGGACATCCGTCACATTTGCTAACAAGATCCTCCGCATCAGCATGAGCCGTTAGCCAATAAAAGCTATGACGGAAGGCCTTAGCCACCAGAGACTTTGAGCCGACATGGTGAACACAATCTCCTTCATGGATCTCTCGAAGTATCTCTTGACCCTCTGCAGGTGACACACAATGCTGGAATGCCCCTGTGACACTGAGGTGATGTAACTCGCCATTAACAATTGTCATGGATTTGGACCGCCTGACAATTTGTCTTGCCAAGGTCTCATCCTCAAGCAGCTCTCCCCGGGTCATATAAGCCAAGTATGGCAATGTCCAATCTGGGATGACGTGAAGTGCGGCCACCAACTACGCCTCCGGGTCTGGCACTGCAAGCTCTTCCTCTGTAGGTACCTTGACAGAAGGATTATGTAGAACATCAAGAAAGGTGTTAGGCAGCACCGGCTTACGCTGAGAGCCCAACCGGCTTAATGCATCAGCCGCCTCATTCTTCCTTCTATCAATGTGCTCCACCTGATATCCTTTGAAGTACCCAGCTACAACATCTACTTCACGACGATAGGCCGCCATAAGGGGATCCTTAGAATCCCACATGCCTGAGACCTGTTGAGCCACGAGGTCTGAGTCGCCCAAGCACCTTACCCGGCTTAAATTCATCTCCTTAGCCATCCGGAGACCATGGAGCAAGGCCTCGTATTCAGCTGCATTGTTAGTACAAGGAAACATGAGCCGGAGCACATAACGAAATTTATCACCTCAAGGGGAAGTTAAAACCACTCCAACCCCTGATCCTTCTAACTGCCTGGACCCATCAAAGTGAATAGTCCAATACGTATTGTCCGGCTTCTCCTCAGGTGCCTGCAACTCTGTCCAATCATTGATAAAATCCACCAAGGCCCGAGATTTGATGGCAGTACGGGGCATATACTTCAAATCATAAGGCCCAAGCTCAATAGCCCACTTGGCCATTCGTCCTGTGGCCTCCCTGTTCTGAATGATGTCTCCCAAAGGAGCTGAACTTACCACCGTTATAGGATGACTTTGAAAGTACTGCTTCAGCTTCCGGTTTGCCATGAACACACCATAAATAAGCTTCTGCCAATGTGGATACCTTTGTTTAGACTCAATGAGCACCTCGCTGATGTAGTAAACCAGCCTCTGAACCGGATGCTCCTTGACTGCCGCTTTACGCTCCACCACGATGGCAACACTGGCGGCCTGCGAGTTAGCAGCCACATATAACAATAGAGGATGTCTATCAATGGGAGCCGCAAGAACCGGTGGCTCAGACAACTGTCTCTTTAAATCTTTAAAGGCAGTGTTAGCAGCATCTCTCCAGACGAAAGTGTTTGTTTTCTTCATCATCTGATAGAGCGGTAAGGCCTTATCCCCTAACCGGCTTATGAACCGGCTTAAAGCAGCAACACGTCCCGCCAGGCGCTGAACATCATTAATACACGCCGGCTTAGCCAGAGACGTAATCTCCGTGATCTTCTCCGGATTAGCTTCAATGCCTCTGTTTGACACCAGAAAACCCAAGAGCTTGCCTGCAGGTACACCAAACACACACTTGGCCGGGTTAAGCATCATCTTGTAAACCCGGAGATTGTCAAAGGTCTCCCTCAAGTCGGATATTAAGGTTTCCTTTTCTCTGGATTTCACCATGATGTCATCCACATAAGCATGAACATTACGCCCAATTTGATCGTGCAAACAGTTCTGCACACATCGCTGATAAGTCGCCTGGGCACTCTTGAGTCCAAACGACATAGATACATAACAGAAGGCCCCAAATGGAGTGATGAAAGATGTCTTCTCCTGGTCCTTAACTGCCATATTCATCTGATGATAACCAGAGTAAGAATCCAAGAAACTCAAACATTCACAACCTGTCGTAGCATCAATGATTTGATCAATACGGGGGAGAGCAAAGGGATCAGCCGGACAAGCCTTGTTTAAGTCCGTGTAATCCACGCACATCCGCCAAGTGCCGTTCTTCTTGAGCATCAACACCGGGTTAGCCAACCACTCCGGATGAAAAACTTCAACAATAAACCCGGCCACTAAGAGCCGGGCAACCTCTTCTCCAAAAGCTTTCCGTCTCTCTTCGTTGAACCATTGGAGAAACTGTCTGACCGGCTTATACTTCGGATCAATATTGAGAGTGTGCTCAGCGAGTTCCCTCGGTACACCCGACATGTCAGAAGGTTTCCATGCAAAGATGTCCCGGTTCTCACGGATGAACTCGATGAGCGCGCTTTCCTATTTAGGATCCAAATTGGCGCTGATACTGAACTGCTTAGAGGCGTCTCCTGGGGTAAAGTCAACAAGCTTTGTCTCAGCGGCTGATTTAAACTTCAACGCCAGGTCATGCTCAGTAGTTGGTTTTTTGAGGGAGGCCATATCTGCCGGGTCAACATTGTCTTGATAAAATTTAATCTCCTCCGCGGCACAGGCAGTCTCAGCGTAAGCCGCGTCGCCTTCTTCACATTCCAAAGCCACCTTTCGACTCCCATGCACAGTGATGGTGCCCTTGTAACCCGGCATCTTGAGCTGTAAGTAAACGTAACACGGCCGTGCCATGAACTTAGCGTAAGCCGGTCGCCCAAACAAAGCGTGATACGGACTCCTGATTTTGACCACTTCAAATGTCAATTTCTCAGCCCTGGAATCATGCTCATCTCCAAAAGCCATCTCCAATTCAATCTTGCCCACTGGGTAAGCCGACTTGCCTGGAACCACCCCATGGAAAACAGTGTTGGATGTTCTCAGATTCTTCTCAGTCAACCCCATGTGCTGGAAAGTATCATAATAGAGGATACTGATGCTGCTACCTCCATCCATGAGTACCTTAGTGAATTTATATCCACCAACCTGGGGTGCTGCCACCAAGGCTAACTGACCCGGATTATCGACTCGTGGAGGGTGGTCCTCTCTACTCCATATGATGGGTTGCTCTGACCATCTCAAATAACGAGGAATCGCCGGCTGAACCGAATTTACGGCCCTCTTAAGAACCTTCTGGTCACGTCTACATAAGCTAGTGGTAAACACATGGTACTGTCCACCACTCAACTGTTTCGGATGGCTCTGATAACCCGACTGCTGCTGTTGTTGTCCTCTCTGACCAGATTGCTGCTGATTATTTCCAACAGACTGTCCCTGAAAACCGGAATTTGAACCGCCACCCGGGCCATGAAATCCGCCAGCCCCTGAACCGCCGCCAGATCCATGACTACCATCAAAGGTATTGGAATTTTTAAACACTTTCATGATCGCGCAATCTTTCCACAGGTGTGTAGCGGGGTGCTCCCTGGTGCCGTGTTTCGGGCAAGGCTCATTGAGTAGCTGCTCAAGAGATGGGCCTGACCCGCCGGATCAAGGCCACTTACCCTTACGTCTCTGATTGTTACCCTGCGTATTAGCATTGGCTACAAGCTCCGGGTTGCCGTCCGCCTTACGCTTGTTGCCGCTTTGATTCACCGGGTTGTGCTGTTGACCCTTTCCATTGCCGTTCCTTTTTCCCTTCCCTGTCTTCTCATCATCAGACGCGGGATCCTTGGTACTATCAGAATCGGCACATTTGACTAAAGCCGCCATTAGCGTGCCCATATCCCTGCAGTCACGCTTAAGGCGCCCCAACTTCTGCCTCAGCGGCTCAAAGCTGCAATTTTTCTCCAACATGAGGACTGCAGAGCCGGCATCCATCTTATCACATGAATGAATTATCTCCTTGACCCGGCATACCCAATGGGTGGTGGATTCGCCCTCCCCCTGCTTGCAGTTCGTCAAGTCCATGATTGACATAGATTCCTTATAGGTGTCCTTGAAGTTCTGGATGAAACGGGCTTTTAACTCCTCCCACGAACCAATGGAATTAGGTGGTAAACTCTTTAACCAAGACCGGGCCGTTCCATCTAACATCATGGTAAAGTATTTGGCCATTGACGCGTCACTGACTTCCAACAGCTCCATGGCCATCTCATAACTCTCAATCCATGCTCCAGGCTGTAAGTCGGCCGTGTAATTCGGCACCTTTCGAGGTCCCTTGAAGTCCTTGGGCATGCGTACATTGCGCAAAGCCGGTATCAAACAAGGAACGCCACCGGTTCTGGTGGCTACTCCCATCTCAGTAGAAGTCGCTGGATACTCTGGAATATCCTGATGTGCCGCCTGTTGAGCCGCCAGCTGAGCCGCCCGCTCGTTCTCCTGACGTACTCGGTCTTGCACCGGGTTATAGCCACCATGTTGGTCACGGTGTTGGGTATTGCTTGACAAAGCTTCAGATTCCATGTGCCGGCTATAACTCGGGCTCCAGTTCTGACGAGGCAGTGCTAACCAAGGCGGAGGAGTTGAATGAATCCTATCTCGACTATAAGAATAGGTCTCTTGCTGAGCCAGGACCTTCTGAACAAGTTCCCTGATCCTCCGGGTCTCCACCGCTGTTGGATCATCACCGTCCACTGGAAGAGCCGCCAGACGCGCTTACGCTGCGATTAAATTCTCCATGGGGCTGGAAAAGTGACCCTCCGGTATCGGTACATAACGCGGTGGTGCCATGCTCACATGAGGAGGTGGCATCTCTCGACGCTGAGCCGGTCCTCCTGCTCCGGATGTCATAAATTGATTGGCATCTGGCGGGTTACTTGGGCCTGCTCCGGCTGTAGTGAAAAGAACCCGAGGGTCGCAATTCGGAGGTAACCGGGATTGGGTCTTCTGGTGTCTCCTCCTCATTACCTCATTGGACGCGTTTAGGCTCATCGTGTGCTGGTAAGCTTCTGACTGCAACCGCTGTGCCCGGGTGTCGAGAGTCGCCCGCTCCATAGCTAGTCTAGTATCCTCAGCTGCAAAGGCCTCCTTGGCCTGAGCTATCTCCTCACGTACCCGTGCCACCTCCGCGTCATGCTCATCTTTGTTCGCAGGGATAACCGTGGCGGTTAACAGGGCCATAAGCTTGTCCATGAGGTCTATCAGTATTTGAGCCAGCGGGCGCACAGGGCCTCCTGCCCCGGCCGCTCCTATCCCGGACGTAATTGCAGTAGCGGTTGTAGAGTTTTAACCGGGTTGAGTCCCAGCCATGAAGACTCCTGCCCAGTTCGGCGACTCACAGGGGTCTGGAATACTGAAGCCATCGGAACAGCCCCCGAGCACACCATCTTGGACTTGATACAGAGAATCTGTTGAGCCGGCGGACGAATCACCGCCAGAGTGGACGACCGCCTCACCGCCATCTTCAGGTCCTTCAGAAAGCTCTTCACCGTGGACGCAGCCCACAAAGACACGCTTCATGCCGGGTTGAGCTCGTGCGGGTTTCGCACGCTGAGCCATCTCGACGAGGTCGGTGCTGTTGTCTGGCTCAGGCCCCGGCTCACCAATCCGGCCGATGAAGACGTGGATCCCTCCGAAGGGGACCCGGTACCCGTACTCAATTGAGCCGGCGTCGGGGCCCCAGCCTTCATCGTCGATGTAGATCTTGTCGCGACGACTCTTGGTCATCCGGCCCACTACGTATCCCTTGAGCCCTTCGAAGTTGCCCTTCAAGAACTCAAATCCACCGTGCGCTGGCCCCATGGTGGGCGCCAACTGTCATGGAATTGTCACGTCAGATGTCCTCGTGAAAGGACTTAGTTGTGGAGCCATCGCAACTTGGAAGCTTGAAGGGGTTAATTGGGACAAAGGACACGAGAGGGTTTATACTAGTTCGGCCCCTTACGGTGAATGTAAGGCCTACGTCTAGTTGGGTTGGTATTGATGTTTCGATGACCAGGAAGCGAGATACGCTATGCCTGGTTCTCGATGAGTTGTTTCTTGCCCTCAGCCGCCAGCGGGTCGTCCCCTTATATACACGGGTGGACGCCCCTGCGGCTTACAGAGTCCCGGCCGGCTTATAAACAATGTCCGGCTCGGTGACTAGTTAAGTCTACCTTATGATACAAGTAATATTATTATGGCGGTTTATTACACCGGGCCTTAAGTCGTCTGCGGGCCTTAAGCCCTCTATGAACCGCCATCTTCACCTTTGGTCTTGGGCTTCTCTTTGGTAAGTCCTCTTTGCGTAACCCGGCCCCTCCTGGGCGGCTTACACAAATAGTTATATCCCCAACAGGCTTGACGCAAAGGGATGGTCGTGCGGTGACGACGATCGCATGACATGTAGCTGCTGGGATCGCGGAAAAGTGGCGGCGACAACAGATGAGTGATTTCGATGGTGGTGTTATTCGAGCACCTGGTCTCGAGCTTCGGGGCAAAAGCCTAGGTCAGACTCGAGTGGTTATACCTGGCAATGGCGATGTTTTTTCTTGCGTCGCTACCTTGTTGAAGGCATTGCTCGAATATGCTCGGACTGATTATTCAGGGTGAAAACCTAGATTCTGACCTTGTGGTAGAATCCGATGACGGCGACACTTGATTGTTGCTCCTCCCTTTCTGAAGGCGTTGCTATTGAAGAATCTCATCGTCCATGTGGTGTAATGAAATTGTTGGTGCGGATATGGTCATTGTTGTAGTTTGTCGATCATAGATCTAATCACTTTGAGGGTTTTTATTTTTTTCCTTGTCTACACATAGCTTTGGTCTTATATGACTTTGCTAGGTGCCGGCGTTTTTCGCGTGTGTGAAATGATGTTGGCTGTGTGCATCCTAGCTATGCAGAGGCCGGGTGTGTGTTTATTGTGTTATGTATCTTCTTGATGCTTCATTTTGAGTCAATAAATTCCACCCTTTGTCGAAAAATAACCATTTGTGAAGTGCCGCAGTGTAATCAAGCATGTATGAAACAAGCACATTTGCTATCTTAGGCAAGAACCAGTTTGTTTTAGTTAATCACCTGCCCCAAGTCTCCTCAAAAGGCCAAAATTCTTCCTGCACGCCGTTATTCTCCTTTCTTTTGTACTGCTATCGTCGAAGTCTCGGTAACATTTGTTTCGTCGCGATGGATTGCACACTGGTTGCTGCCATTGTTGAAGTATCTGTACTGCCGTTTGAAGTTGGTGCAGAGGCAGAACCTTGAAGACCATCGCCAATTCGCATCGGAATATTTTCGAAACAGAAAGGGAGTTTCACTTGATTTTTTTAATTTATTTATTTTGGCGGGGAGAGTTTCACTTGATTTGTTTTGGAGTTTCTACTAGAATTAGTGCATTACTCATGTACGATGTTATTCTTACCTGCAAATTAACTGAATGCATGCCAGTTAGTTCCTTTCACTATTGCCTGATATCTGCACTCTGCAGTGCACAATCTGTTGTCTCATGACTATCTAGCGTTTAATTCAATATAACTGGAGCTTCTGTCCAATGCCTATTGCAATGAAAATTTAAGCTGTGTAGTAGCAGAAGGCACTCAACGTCCAAACTGAAGGTGCAAGTAACAGGATATATAGATTTTGCTCCTGAATGAAGCCAATCAATCATATGAATCAGAATATTTAGACTTAGCATTGCAGTTAACTCAGCTATGTCAAGTGGTTAAAGACTTTTAGGCTGATGAAGCCAAAGATCCATTATGTTTCAACAAAAGGTGCAACATGTTCGAAAAGGAAACTTTTATTTTCATCCTGGATATTCGCGTTGCTGCTTGTCTTGCCCTTAACGAAAGGTGCAGCATGTTCGAAAGGAAACTTGTTTTGGTACCGGATTGTCTTACTTCATGGAAAATTAATTCGGCATCAAATCGTGTGTTCATCGAGTTGATCCAATAACGCATGATTTTTGCAGAAAATTTAGTTAATGATCAACAATTGTATCTCCAATAAAAACTGAAAGAATATGCGCTGGACTGCTCATGAGAAGAAAACAACTTATTAATCTTGAAATCAGTAGCCTTACTACACAGTACTACAGTACTAGCAAAAGGCAACTAAGCAAAGATGGTCCAAGAACATATGGCGATTAACCGAAGCTCGGCCTGCCCTGGACTACTGCTGCGGTGGAGCAGCGGAGGGCATCTTGTCGGCGTGGCGGCGCACGTTGTCCCGGAGGCGCTGGAGCGCCCTGGCGAAGACCGGCAGCTCCGCCTCCCCGAGCGCCTCCACGTCAGCCTCCCACCTGAACCGCTTCCCCGCCTGCGTCTGCACCTCCACCACCTTCTTGCCGACGGCGCTCATCCGCTCGGCCTCCGCCGCGACCTCCACGCCCTTGGCCTCCGTCTCCCGGTACAGCGCCTCCAGGGCCTCCCACTCCACGTCGTCGGCAGCAGGAACAGGAGCAAGGGCGTCGGCGCAGCCCAGGACGGCGTCGGTAGAGGGGCTGCCGAAGGCGAACGCCTTGCCGGCCTCCGAGAAGACGACGATGGCGAGGCTGGCGCGGCAGAGCACGGCGAGCTCCGCGGCCTTCTTCCAGAGCCCGGACTTGCGCTTGGAGAAGGTCACCTGCCGCGACTCCTTCTTCTCCACCCGGCGGTTCTCCCGGCGCTGCCGCCCCTTCGTCTTCTTGCCGAGCGGCGGCAGCGTCTTGGTCGCTTGCTCAACGATCGGGTGCAGACGCGGCGGCTGCGTCATGGTCGCTCTCTCAGCGAGGGGGAGGAAACGCGGCGGCAGGTGCTGTCTGTCTCTCTCTCTCTCTCCTCTCTTCTTGAGCTTGTCTGACGGTGCGACGGGAACCAACGGCGGAAGGGGGAGGAAATAAAGACCTCAGAGGAGGCGCCTGGGGTCCGTGTTGGATTGGAGGGAGAGGCGGTACTAACAAAGAAGGAAGGAGAAGAATAATAGCGCTCCCGCCGGACTCCCGGATTGGAAGAAAATTTCCTTAAATGCAACGCACTCTGGCTTCCTCCATCGGCTCGATCGTGAATCGTGCGTGAGTGCGGTGCGTCCCCTCACCCCGCCTAGGCGGCTGGGCTAGGCTCGGCTCGCACCCGCAACTCGGGGCGGGATCAATCCGATCTGACTGTTGCTCAAAAAAAAAAAAATTCCGATCGGACCGAGCGGCGATCGGTAACCAACACTTTGGAGCACTAAAGATAATCGCAGCATGCTCTCAGACATTGCAGCGGACACTCCAAGTCATCGTACCATTTCCCCCCCTTGTGTGGTTGCAGCAAAACACACGAGGTCACGAGGCTCGAAATAACGCCGCATGCAACATTGGAATCCTGAATCACTAGCCATAACTTTGTTTTTTTTTCAAAGAAGGGCTTCCCCTTCTGATTTTCATTACTGAAAACCAGCTTGTAGATTCACAGAATTCAAACTTAAAGAACTAGTGTCGGATATCGGGTTCCGGCAAAACTCTTAAGGCTCGAACACTGGGGTGCGCATGAAGATTTCTCCCTACCGAAACACGCCCTCAGCCTCGTCGCGATTTCTAAGCTAGCACGATGAACTCACAGCACAAGAGACACAAGATTTATACAGGTTCGGGCCATCGTTGTGGTGTAATACCCTACTCCTGTGTGTGGTGATGGATTGCCTCTTGGGCTGATGATGAACAGTACAAGGAAAGAACAGTCTCGCGAGGAGATGTGTTCTTGTGCTTGGTGGCGCGCAGATGAACTGGGTTCGGATCCCTCTTACTGTGGTGGCTAGCCCTATTTATAGAGGCCCTGATCCTCTTCCCAAATATTGAGCGGGAGCTGGGAAAGGATCCAACAACGGTCATTTTGAAAGGGGACATCGAGTACAAGCTATCCTGACTAAAGGTGGTCTTCGCCTGCCAAATGCATTGGTGGTGACGCCGCCTTGGGCTTCATGGTGACCTCCGTCCTGCCTCCTGCTGGCCTTAGTCTGATAGCACCGATAAGAAAACCTTTGACTGATGCCACGGTACTCCGCGCCTGCGCTTGCCCCCTTTGCACCAAAAAGGAAACGAGGACACCGCGCGGGCTGGCGCCCGCCTGGTCTCGATCGTCATGGCTTGCGTCATGGGCACCTCGCGAGGTACCCCTTGCCTTGATCTTTCCGCCTCCTCGCGAGCCTGCCTGATGAGGCCACTCCTGAGGAGGCCTTGAATCGTCCGCCCCGCGAGGCTTGGCCCCTCGCGAGGGTCCTGAGTGCCTGGTTGATGAAGACGGGCCGTACTGGGCCACAGGTTAAGCTATGCTGCAGGCCGCGGACAGGCAAGTCTCGGGATCCCCATTCCCAGAACGCCGACAGTAGCCCCCGGGCCGAAGGCGTGCTCGGACTTGGCTTAGCGGCGAAGCCAAAGGACAAATGCGGAGCACCGCGGGCCCCAACAGCCTGCGGCCTTGGTCGCCGCGTGGCGACTGATTTGACGTGGGCGTCTCCGCTTCCCCACGCTGTCTCGGCAACTGCCCGATTCGACGAGTCCCTGCTGCATGCAAGAAGAGTCATCATTACCTGCGATCGTGGAGGTCGACGATTGGCCTCCCTTAGGCTACAAATAAGGAGGGGTGACAGCCCCCGTTGCCCATCTCTTCTTGCTCCGCTTGCTCGCTTCTTCTTCCTCGCTCCTGCTGCTTGCTGCGCCCCCCATGGCGCCCGTGAATAGGTTTTTGGCCGCGGAGAAGGGGAAGGCTCGCTAGAAAGGGCCTGGCTCTCCTCCGCCCAAGCGCGGCCACGGTCGTCCATGCAAGCATCCCGCGACCCCAACCATGGCTTCCCGTGGTCGTGGCGGCGGCCCTTCACGCGATGGTGGCCGCCCATGTCGAGGCAGCCTAGTTGGTGGGGAAGGCGTGCCGTGGCTGCGCGGCCTCCCCGGCTGCGCTTCCATTCGACGGAGGTGCTGCCGGAGTTTGTTGTGTGGTCGGATAGCCCGGCCGGCACCTGGCTTCAGCTCCCTCGCTCCTTCGCCGGCGAACTGCCGGCCGCTGGCCCCGGCGGGCTCTGGTTGCAGGCGGATGGCTGCTGCAGCCGGGCCTCCTGGGTCGCTGTGGAGATCTCCGTCGCCAGCAACGTTGCCCTGGTCCGGGGCTGGCAGACGTTTGCCCGTGCGCATGGACTGGGCAGGCGATGCACCCTCCACTTCAAGTATGACGGCGACGTGACCCGCTACGTGAGGGTGTTCGAAGAAGATGGCCGCCGTATTGGGTGCTGCCCTGAAGACGATGATGGCGATGAGGTGCTCGGCCTTGGCGACGACCGTGACGAGGGCGAAGGCGAACCTGCTCCCGGTGGCGACCGCAGCTCGCCGAGCTTCAGCGGCTCCTCCTCCAGCGACAACTCATCCAACGGTGGCTACGATCAACCACCACGTCGCCGTGCCCGCCTCGAGGGCGGCGGCGGGTCTTCCCGTTGCCGCGCTCCTGTGAAGCGCGAGGCGGAGTCTGACTGAGCTCAAGAGGACGCCACGGATCCCTCCTCGCGAGCTGTTGCAAGGCGTGTGCCGCTTTTGTTTTGTTTTTCTTCTTTTCCTGCATCGAGAGAGAGAAGCATGGGGCCCCGTGGGGACGTGCAACAGACTATGATTCCCTAGTTATCGTACTGCATTTATTGTTCCTGTGCTATGTTATGGTGTCATTGTTAAGCGTCTGCGCGTAGGAACAACTTAGCTTGGGACGTTTGAAGTAGTTTTCGCCTCGCGAGGTGCCTGCTTCAGGTCTCGCCGGGCGCCTTAAGAGCTGCAAAAAAATTCTTTGGGAGAATCATTTCGGAACCTTGGTCGCGAGGGTTGCTGGCGATGGCCCGGCGCTTCGTGTCGCGATGCCCGAGGGGCTCGGACTGGGAGGGGTGCTCCCTGTAACATCCCAAATTTTCAATTTGGAATGTTATACACTAGATCATCATTGCATATCATATTTTATTGCTTTGGCCTGGTCCAGAAATTCTAAGCAACTCAAGGACCCTTGGAGAGAGTTAGGGATTTCGTTATTTTCATATTTGAGTTTTCTCAAATTTTAAAAATAGGATCATTTGATTTTATTTATTTTATCTTCAATTATCTTATATCTTATCTTATATTTACTAATTGGAGGCACCATTCGAGCGTCCACGTTAATCCTAAGAAACTACTTGCAAATAACCATTAGATCTTAATTGTACGTCTAGGATTAAAGGAGACATGAACCTCTATTGTTTCATGTTTAGAATACCATATGCATACAAGTCAGATGCGATCAACCCAAGAGAGTCCAATTTAAAAAACAACACAACAGAGTCTAGATGTGATACTCCAAGAGACGTGCAAACTAAAAGTTATTAGAAAAAACGTGCAAACTAAAAGCTACCATGCATTACAAAGTTAGCAATATGTGTACTTCATTAAAAATGTGTACGTACATAAAGGTATGTGAAATATTGTTTCTTGGAAACCTTAAATGAAATAAATTTTGTCATCGAAAAATCACCACACAATCACAAATTTGTCTGTAGTTATAGATGTCGTCCATAAATCACACATACATATATAATCCAAAATTTGAGTGTGGCGATGGTTTCTCCAAATGTTTAAAAAATGTCTGAATTAATAAGATTATATTTATTTAATAGTAGTAGCTAAAAGAGGAGGTGTGCTCATGTCCAGATAAACTGATAATATTTTCATCAATATAGTTGCATAATTGGTAAACTTTAGATAATTGTGAATCATACGATAAAATATTTACTAGAAAATATATCCGTTTTATCACATGATAACAATGTGAGTTGTTGAATTTTATCAGTTGCAATCCTTCGGACAAAATCCAATTATTTATAATATTAATGTAAAAAATATTGCATGCAACAAATGTTAAGAGATATTCAACGCTTTCATTACATAGACTAGCCCGTGCAGACGCATGGGTTGACGACTAGTTTCTATAATAAAAATATGAGAGAGGGAATAAAATGACTTTCCCAAAATAAAGAAATATTGAGGATTTAATAAAAAATCAAATATGATTTTATTTTGGAGTTTTTGCTATTTTATTTGAATTTAGAAAAAATTGCACGTTTTCAAAACTGCATTTTTAGGGCCAAGAAAATGTTCATCTTGTTCTAAATATTTTATTTAGAGGGTGAAAATTTGTTTTGGCGTTTTTAGATTTTTATTTATTTTTCTAGAATTTATTTTCTGTTCGGCGGAATTCTTTAAAAAAAATCCCGCGCCCGACTGGGCCGAAGGCCCAGTCGAGCCAGGCCGGCCCGCCTCCGCACCCCGCGCACCGCCGCCGACCCGGACTAGGAGTCCGCGCCGGACTCCTCTCCCCGCCGCCTTGCCCCCTTCCCCAAGCCGCCACCCCCTCCTAAATACCGCCGCCGCCGCCCTCCCCACCCCGCCACCCGACCCGCCCCGCCGCAGCAGCAGTAGGCG
>NC_057813.1:452313255-452326444 GCF_018294505.1 Triticum aestivum
GCCACGAGCCGCCGCCGCCGCCGCAGCTCCGCCACCCCACGCCGTCACGTCGCCGCACCGGAACCCCGCCGAAGCCCCGCCGGAGCCGAGCCGAGGTAGCCGCCCCGCCACCTCGGTTTTTCTAAAGAAACCGATCCGTTTTTTTAGAAAACCCTAGTTTCGTTTTGTTTTTTAATATATCGGTTTTATTTTTTTCGGTTTTTATTTTTTTTAGCTATCGTTCGCCCGTTCGTTCGTTTTAACGGACGCATTCGCCTTTTAGTTTCAGTTAACGAACATTCGTTCGTTAATCTGTTCGTCAGTTTTTCTTTTTCTCGGATTTTTTCGCGGTTATTTCTGATCGCGATTTTGGATCCGATTTTTGTTCTAGTATAACTTTTCGCTCGTTTATCGGAATCAGGCGATTCAACCGCCAAGAGTTTCATGTCGAAACCCTCTTTCTGTTTAACCTACTCACGCAAGATTTTCCTTCTGTAAAATTTGACTTAGATCCAGATTAGTAAACGAAGCTTGTTTCTTTCGCTGTTTGACTTTCGTTGCTTCGTTTGATTTGTTTCTTTTTGCAAACCGGAGTTTTTAAGTTGAACTTTCTGGCTAGTTCTCTTATTTGAGTTTTACCTGTGCATTAGATGAGTACTTATTGTATGCTTGTTTGTTTGCGATAGAGTACCCCGAGTGCGCCGCTTGCTACTTTGAATCTCTAGGTTTCACGGATCATCAGCAAGGCAAGTAACACTTTGATCATACCTCTTTACTACCTAGTTTTATTGCATTAGATCAATCCTCAAACAATTGCATGATTAGGATCTGATTAATATGTGTGTTTTGGGAAGTAGATGAGGTAGTACCTATTACCTGTTTTATTATCAAACCCTTGGGAGTTACTTCTACATTTGCTTATTATGCCATGCTGTGCTAGTAGACGTGGATTGGGTGAGTGTATCCATGACAGATGTGAGATTGTTAAATTAATGGTTTATTTAAGGTGGCAACTTAAACACACATCTGGGTGGATTGAGACACCTGGGTATTCCAGCAATTGCCTGTTTTTCTTTATGGACCGCCACCCAGGCTCAAAGGGATCATGAGATTATTCATGCTAGAAACTTCCGTGTGCAGCCACAAGCTACTATGGGCTCTAGCATAGTTGACTAAGTCGTGCGAACTCTTACAGTGGTAGACTAGTAGATGTAGGGGATGTAGGTTGGTACTGTCTACCCGGTCGTAAGGTGCTAGCGCTTCTAAAAGACTATGTCTCGGTCATCCGTTTCTCAAACATCATGTAGTGCGAGAATCCCAATGGAGGAGATCGAGTCTTGTGGGGAAAAGTGCGCAAACCTCTGCAGAGTGTATAAACTAATCATGGTTAGCCGTGTCCCCGGTTATGGACATCTTGAGTATCTAGTACCTGGATTATCATGTGAATCTCATCATGTTACTTTAATCAATTTTGTTGGGTTTAACGATGATGCTTAATTGTGATTGATAGGATGTCTATCTTCTCAATGATTAACAACCACCATGATAGTTAAATAAAATCTATTTCTTTGCAGTAGGGAAAAATTGGCTTTATGCAAAACTGTAACCATAGAGCTTTCCACCAGCCATATATGCATGTAGTATAGCATATTTCAGTTCATTACTCTCTATGTGTTACATTGCCAGCATATTCCATGTGCTGACCCGTTTTCGGGCTGCAACGTTCATGTTGCAGACTTTTCAGACGACGAGTAAGGTGCCTTAGGTCATGGTTCTATACTCAGTGATGCCGTTGGAGTTGATGGACTCATTTATCTTCCAAGCTTTTCGCTGTTATCGTTTGTAGATGGCCTTAAGCCATATTTATTGTAATAAGTTCTCTTTTGAGGCATTCGATGTAATAAGTGTGTGATTGCTACTCTGTTATAAATCCTTCAAGTACTGTGCGTGTCAGCATTACTGATCCAGGGATGATACTAAAGCACAGAGATCAAACTGTTTGAGGTATGGTCGCTTCAAGATGGTATCAGAGCACACGCTGACTGTAGGACGCGACCACTAAGATAAAGCCCTAGATCACTACTCTCTCTTCTCATTTCTGACTCCTCATCTTTTCTACTCTTTTAGGATGGCGGATGCAAGGAACAAGTTCACGCAACCGGATGAAGATACACCCTATGGACGACACTTGAAGGAAGTCACTAGATACCTGAACATCGGAGTAACAACCTTCACCGAGACCTACAATTCCACTTTACCTGAAGAGGAGCGCTGGATGATTCAAGTTCAAGTTCTAGGAAGGACGTTCATGCCCGTCACTGAGCCCATAGAGTTTTCCTTTGATGCACCAACCTGGAGTCTAGGAAAGAGCATGGCAGCCCACATCACCATGGGACGTATTGGAGAAGTTTACCACAAGGATCTCAAGGATACTATTTACCAGATTTGTGGGTGCCGAGATGATCAATGGGAGATGATCAGCACTAGAAAGGATAGATCCATTGCAGCTTTCATCCAGGAGTTAAACCAGCACATTTGACGCCAGGAGAACCAGATGTGCGCAGGCATGATAGATCTAAAGAAGGCCATGACCAAGATCACGGAGCCGGAAGAAGAACTCAAGTCTACACGCGATGGATATGAGGAGGAAATAGCAACACTCATGGAGAAGGACGATGATATAAAGAAGAAGCTAAAGGTGTTTATGGGATTTCCCGCGACTGGAGGAGAAGACGAATATTGCACCTGTCCAGAGAACTACATCATCATCGATGACACCGACTCGGACCCAGACGATAGCGATGATGACTATGTTGATGAAGCTGGAGCAGATATCATGGAGTCTTCATCGGAGCAGTTTTTCTAGTCGACCACCATAACCGTAGTAGTATTCCCCCATGTATCCAGTATAGTCCGAGCACTTTTATAATGATAGTTAGACCGTTGTATGCCCTTGTTTGATTGAATGAAGTGATTTTGTTTGCATTTGTCTCATGTGCATATGGGTAGTATTTTCCCTCGAGACGTCATTCTATTCTATATTCTCATCTTTTCTAAAATGCTTAGATGCCTGCGAGACGTGACAATGGATTTGCTTTCCCACCGGAGCTCACTCAGTTGATCCAACAGCAGAATGCGTTGATGCAGTTGCTAGTCCAGAATCAGAATCAAGGGAACAACAACAACAACCCACCACCACCACCACATGTTGATCACTTAACTCATTTCCTTAGACTGAATCCGCCGATGTTCTCCAATAGCACCGAGTCGATAGTTGCAGATGATTGGCTCCACAAGATAGGGAGGGAGTTGACCATTGCAGGATGCACAGATGCGGAAAAGGTGCATTTTGCCGCACATCAGCTTGAAGGACCCGCAACATCATGGTGGGAGAATTTCACAACCACTTATCCTATCGACACTGTCACATGGGATCAGTTTCAACAGGCTTTCCGTACTGCCCATGTTTCAGCAGGAGCTATGGCCATGAAGAAGCATGAGTTTCGCAACCTGCGCCAAGGAGGACGGACAGTTGGCCAGTATGTGGATGACTTTAGTAAGCTAGCATGCTATGCCCCAGATGACATTGCTACGGATGCAGCTAAGCAGGAGAAGTTTCTGGAAGGACTGAATGATGAGCTGAGCAGGCAGTTGATGGTAGCAAGCTTCAACAACTACCAGGAGTTGGTAGATCGTGCTCTTATGATTGAAGGGAAGCAGCAGCAGATTGAAAACCGCAAGAGGAAGTATGGACAAGGGAAGTACATTTCTGGAGCTCAGCAGAAGCCACGTTTTACCCCTAAATCGGGAGGACATTTTCAGCATACCCATGGAGGAGGGAGTACGCATAATCATAATGGCCCCAAGAATGGTAACGGGAATGGAGGAAGCAATGGACAGAACCGTACCAACCCGTCAACCCCAGCCAAGAGAGACCTGAGCCAAGTCACTTGCTATAAGTGTCAAAAGACTGGACATTATGCCAATGAATGTCCTGAAGCCCAGAATGGAAATGGAAATGGAATCTAAGGGAAGAAGTCGATCCCTTTCAATAGGGGACAGGTGAACCACGTTAACGTGGAGGAGGTTGAAGCTCAGCCAGATGCAGTAATAGGTAAGTTTTTGGTTAAGTCATTTACTGCACTCGTTCTTTTTGATACCGGTGCATCGCATTCATACATCTCAAGGGGATTTGTGGATAAGTATAAACTACCAACCCAAGCCCTTAGGTCACCCATGTTAGTAACCTCGCCTGGAGCAGAATATATGGCTAGTCTATGGTGTGATCGGTTACCATTAAGGATTGGTAACTACATATTTCCCTCGGACCTAATAGTATTGGAATCGCAAGGATTGGATGTGATATTAGGCATGGAATGGTTATCAAAGTATGGAGGGAACATTGAATGCGCCAGTAAGACGATTTTGCTTACAACGCCAGAAGGAAGAAGGATCAAGTATGTATCCCGGCATGTGCCGAAGAGGACTCAACTAAATTCCTTATCAGGAGTTGTGCAGGAGGAAGTACCAGTGGTGAAGGATTTCCCTGACGTATTTCCAGAGGAGTTGCCAGGCATGCCACCCGATAGAGACATTGAGTTTTTGATCAAGCTTTTGCCAGGCACAGGGCCAATATCTAAGAGACCATACAGGATGCCCGCTAAAGATTTGGAGGAGATTAAGAAGAAGATTAAGGAGTTACTGGATAAAGGTTATATTCGCCCAAGTTCTTCGCCTTGGGGATCGCCAATACTTCTAGTGGAGAAGAAGGATGGATCATTAAGGATGGTTGTTGATTATCGAGGATTGAATGCAGTAACAATCAAGAACAAGTACCCATTGTCGATGATCAGTGATCTATTTGACCGATTGCAAGGAGCTAAGGTATTTTCCAAGATCGATTTGCGATCAGGATACCATCAATTGAAGATTCGGGAGCAGGATATACCTAAGACGGCTTTTACCACCAGGTATGGGTTGTACGAGTATACCGTTATGTCATTTGGTCTAACTAACACAGCTACATATTTCATGAACATGATGAACAAGGTGTTTATGGAGTTTTTGGATAAGTTCGTCATGGTGTTCATTGATGATATTTTGGTCTACTCAAAGAATGAAGAGTAGCATAAGGAGCATTTGCATTTGGTACTTGAGAAGCTCAGAGAACATCAGTTATACGCCAAGTTCAGCAAATGTGAGTTTTGGTTGAAGGAAGTTGGATTCCTCGGACATGTTATATCCGGCGAAGGAATAGCAGTAGATCCCACCAAGGTTGTCACTGTGACAAATTGGGAAGCCCCAACAACAGTTGGAGAGATCTGGAGTTTTCTTGGACTTGCAGGATACTACCGGAGATTCATTGAGAATTTCTCAAAAATTGTGAAGCCTATGACGGAGTTGTTGAAAAAGGATACCAAGTTCAAATGGACTGAGGAATGTGAGGCAAGTTTCCAGGAGTTGAAGAAACGTTTGGTTACGTCACCAGTGTTGATTCTGCCAGATCAGAGCAAGGATTATGAGGAGTTTTGCGATGCTTCACGTCCAGGACTTGGTGCCGTGCTTATGCAGGAGGGAAGAGCTGTTAGTATGCTTCACGGTAGCTAAAACCTCATGAGTTGAATTATGCCACACATGATTTGGAGTTAGCAGCCGTAGTGCATGCATTGAAGACTTGGAGACATTTTCTCATTGGAAACCATTGTGAGATGTACACGGATCACAAGAGTTTGAAGTATACTTTCACGCAGAAGGAGCTAAATCTTAGGCAAAGGAGATGGTTGGAGCTCATCAACGATTATGATATGAGATTGGATTATCATCCCAGAAAGGCTAACGTAGTAGCCGATGCGTTGAGCCGTAAGAGCCATGTCAACACACTAATGACCGGAGATTTACCTAAGGAGTTAGCCGAGGACCTTCGTGAGCTATGTTTGGAGATAGTTCCGTCAGGCTATGTAGCAGCATTGGAGATTCAGTCTACTTTGATGGATAAGATCAGAGAAGCTCAGAAGACTGACAAGGAGATTGCCTCTATAAAGGAGAAGATGAACAAAGGAAAAGCTAAAGGATTTCATGAGGATGAGCACGATACCCTATGGTTTGAAGACCGTGTTTATGTGCCTAATGACCCGGAGATCAGGAAGTTGATTCTGCAGGAGGCCCATGATTCAGCATATTTGATTCACCCAGGGAATACCAAGATGTATTTGGATTTGAAGGATACTTTCTGGTGGACCGGAATGAAGAAGGATATTGCGGAGTATGTAGCAGTTTGTGATGTATGTCAGAGAGTAAAGGCAGATCATCAGAAGCCAGCAGGATTGTTACAGCCATTGCCAATACCAGAATGGAAGAGGGATAAGCTAGGCATGGATTTTATCACGGGATTGCCCAGAACTCGTTCAGGCTATGACTCGATTTGGGTTGTAGTCGTTCATTTGAAGAAGGTAGCTCATTTCATCCCAGTGAAGACTACTTACACCGGTGCCAAGTTGGCTAAGATATACATGACCAGGATCATATGTCTGCATGGAGTTCCGAGGAGCATTGTATCAGATAGAGGAACCCAGTTTACCTCAAAGTTCTGGAACCAGTTGCACGAAACTTTGGGTACCAGGCTAGAGTTCAGTACAGCTTTTCATCCGCAGACAGATGGACAGACCAAGAGAGTCAATCAAATTTTAGAGGATATGCTGAGATCTTGTGCGCTAGATTATGGATCTAGTTGGGACGACAATTAGCCATATGCAGAGTTCTCTTACAACAACAGTTATCAATCAGTTTGAAGATGGCCCCTTTTGAAGCCTTGTACGGAAGGAGGTGCAGGACCCCATTGTCATGGGATGAAGTTGGAGACCGCCAGTTGTTTGGACCAGATTTGATTAAGGAGTCTGAACAGAAGGTGAAATTGATTCACGATAGGCTCAAGGTAGCCGAGTCCAGGCAGAAGAGCTATGCAGATTCAAAATGCAAGGAGACAGTTTACGAAGTCGTAGATTGAGTTTATCTTCGAGTATCTCCACTTCGAGGAGTTAAGCGCTTTGGGGTTAAGGGAAAGTTAGCGCCACGTTTTGTAGGACCATACAAAGTTTTGGAGCGTATGGGAGAAGTAGCCTACAAGTTGGAATTGCCCGAAGGATTGTCGGGAGTTCACGATGTACATGTTTCCCAGTTGAAGAAGTGCCACGCTGAGATGGCTGATATACCGCTGAGAGATACAGTGCCGCTGGAAGCGATTCAGTTGGACAGTGATTTGACCTATGAGGAGAAACCAGTCAAGATTCTTGAGTATGCCAGCCGAGTCACCCGCAACAAAGTTATCAAGTTTTGTAAAGTTCAGTGGAGCCACCACACCAAGGATGAAGCCACTTGGGAGTGATACGTCTCCAACGTATCTATAATTTTTGATTGTTCCATGCTATTATATTACCCCTTTTGGATGTTTATGGGCTTTATTTTACACATTTATATCATTTTTGGGACTAACCTACTAACCGGAGGCCCAACCCATATTGTTGTTTTTTTGCCTATTTCAGTATTTCGAAGAAAAGTAATATCAAACGGAGTCCAAACGGAATGAAACCTTCAGGAGCGTGATTTTCGGAACGAACGTGATCCGGAGAGCTTGGAGTGCAAGTCAAGAAGCTTCTGAGGAAACCACGAGACAGGAGGCCGCCCCCCTGTAGGGCACGCTCCCCTGTCTCGTGGGCCCCTCGGGCGGCCACCGACGTACTTCTTCCTCCTATATATACATACGCACCCCGAAAACATCCAGGAGCACCACGAAACACAATTTCCACCACCGTAACCTTCTGTATCCGCGAGATCTCATCTTGGAGCCTTCGCCGACACTCTGCTAGAGGGGGAATCAACCACGGAGGGCTTCTACATGAACATCCTTGCCCCTCCGATGAGTTGTGAGTAGTTTACCACATACCTACGGGTCCATAGTTATTAGCTAGATGGCTTCTTCTCTCTTTTTGGTTCTCAATACAATGTTCTCCCTCTCTCTTGTGGAGATATATTCGATGTAAACTCTTTTTGCGGTGTGTTTGTCGAGATCCGATGAATTGTGGGTTTATGATCAAGTTTATCTATGAATAATATTTGAATCTTCTCTGTATTCTTTTATGTATGATTGAGTTATCTTTGAAAGTCTCTTCGACTTCTCAGTTTGGTTTGGCCTACTAGATTGGTCTTTCTTGCCATGGGATAAGTTCTTAGCTTTGGGGTCAATCTTGCGGTGTCCTTACCCAGTGAAAGAAAGGGTTGCAAGGCACGTATTGTATTGTTGCCATCAAGGATAACAAGATGGGGTTTATATCATATTGCATGTGTTTATCCCTCTACATCATGTCATCTTGCTTAATGCGTTACTCTGTTCTTATGAACTTAATACTCTAGATGCAGGCAGGAGTCGGTCGATGTGTGGAGTAATAGTAGTAGATGCAGGTAGGAGTCGGTCTACTTGTTATGGACGTGATGCCTATATACATGATCATGCCTAGATAATCTCATAACTATGCACTTTTCTATCAATTGCTCGACAGTAATTTGTTCACCCACCGTAATACTTATGCTATTCTGAGAGAAGCCACTAGTGAAACCTATGGCCCTCGGGTCTATCTCTTATCATGTTTTCTTTCAATCTACTTTTATTTGCATATTTACTTTTTGCATCTATATTATAAAATACCAAAAATATATTTATCTTATCATACTATCTTTATTAGATCTCACTTTCGCAAGTGGCCGTGAAGGGATTGACAACCCCTTTATTGCGTTGGTTGCGAGTTCTTAGTTTGTTTGTGTAGGTGCGTGGCACTTTTGAGGAGCCTCCTACTGGATTGATACCTTGGTTCTCAAAACTGAGGGAAATACTTATGCTACACTTTGCTGCATCACCCTCTCCTCTTCGAGGAAAACCAACGCAAGCTCAAGACGTAGCAAGAAGGATTTCTGGCGCCGTTGCCGGGGAGGTCTTCGCTCAAGTCAAGACATACCAAGTACCCATCACAAACCCATCTCCCTTGCATTTACATTATTTGCCATTTGCCTCTCGTTTTCCTCTCCCCCACTTCACCCTTGCCATTTTATTCGCCCTCTCTTTCCCAATCTCCTCCTCTCTTTTTCGCTTGCCTTTTTCTGTTTGCTTGTGTGTTGGATTACTTGTTGCCATGGCGCAAGATAATACCAAATTGTGTGATTTCTCGAATACCAATAATAATGATTTCCTTAGTACTCCGATTGCTCCTCTTAATGATGTTGAGTCTTGTGAAATCAATACCTCTTTGCTGAATCTTGTTATGAAAGATCAATTCGCCGGCCTTCCTAGTGAAGATGGCGCTACTCATCTAAACAATTTTGTTGATTTGTGTGATATGCAAAAGAAGAAAGATACGGATAACAATATTGTCAAATTGAATTTATTTCCATTTTCACTTAAAGATCGTGCTAAAGTTTGGTTTTCGTCTTTGCCTAAAAATAGTATTGATTCTTGGAACAAGTGCAAAGATGCTTTTATCTCTAAGTATTTTCCTCCTCTAAGATCATCACTCTTAGGAACGATATTATGAATTTTAAACAACTTGATCATGAGCATGTTGCCCAATCTTGGGAAAGAATGAAATTGATGCTTCGCAATTGCCCTACTCATGGTTTGAATTTATGGATGATCATACAAAAATTTTATGCCGGTTTGAACTTTGCTTCTAGAAATCTCTTAGATTCGGCCGCGGGAGGCACCTTTATGGAAATCACATTAGGAGATGCTACAAAACTTCTTGATAATATTATGGCTAATTATTCTCAATGGCACACCGAAAGATCTTCTTGTAAAAAAGTGCATGCTATAGAAGAAATCAATGTTTTGAGTGGAAAGATGGATGAACTTATGAAGATGTTTGCTACTAAAAATACTCCTCTTGATCCCAATGATATGCCTTTGTCTTCCTTGATTGAGAATAATAATGAATCTATGGATGTGAATTTTGTTGGTAGGAATAGTTTTGGAAACAATGCTTATAGAGGAAACTTCAATGCTAGACCGTTCCCTAGTAATTCCTCTAATAATTATGGAAATTCCTACAATAACTCTTATGGTAATTTTAATAAGATGCCATCTGATTTTGAGAATAGTGTGAAAGAATTTATGATTTCTCAAAAGAATTTTAATGCCTTGCTTGAAGAAAAATTGCTCAAAGTTGATGATTTGGCTAGGAACGTTGATAGACTTTCGCTTGATGTTAATTCTCTTAAACTTGGATCTTCTTCTCCTAAGCATGATATCTGTGAGTCTCAAAAGTAATGAGAATTTCCATTGACTAGTGCAAGGAAAGAACCGCTAGATTGCGTGCTAAAAAGGAAAGCTTTATAAAAGCGTGTTCTTCTAGTTTCCATGAAAATAATGATGAGGATCTTAAAGTTATTGATGCGTCTCCGATTAGATCTATGTTTTGCAATATGAATTTTGATGATTATGGGAGTGATGATGAATCAACTTTGCCTGGAAGGTGTCCCAAGAATTCGGAGTCTTTAGATCTTAATGCTAAATTTGGTAAAAGTGAGATTGGAGAATCCTCTACTTCTAATAATATTGAACCTTCCATCTTGGATTTCAAGGAATTTTATTATGATAATTGCTCTTTAAAACGTTGTATTTCCTTGTTGCAATCCGTTGTTAATTCTCCTCATGCTTATAGTCAAAATAAAGCTTTTACCAAACATATTGTTGATGCCTTGATGCAATCTTATGATGAAAAACTTAATTTGGAGGTTTCTATACCTAGAAAACTTAATGATGAGTGGGAACCTACTATAAAGATTAGAATTAAAGATTATGAGTGTTTTGCTTTGTGTGATTTGGGTGCTAGTGTTTCCACGATTCCGAAAACTTTATGTGATATTCTAGGTTTCCATGATCTTGATGATTGCTCTTTAAACTTGCATCTTGCGGATTCCACCATTAAAAAGCCTATGGGAAGGATCAATGATGTTCTTATTGTTGCAAATAGAAATTTGGTGCCCGTAGATTTTATTGTTCTTGATATTGATTGCAATCTTTCTTGCCCTATTATTCTTGGTAGACCTTTCCTTAGAACGATTGATGCGATTATTGATATGAAGGAAGGGAATATTAGATTCCAATTTCCATTAAAGAAAGGCATGGAGCACTTTCCAAGAAAGAAAGTCAAATTACCTTATGAATCTATCATGCGTGCTACTTATGAATTTAGTGCCAAAGATGGCACTCGTTAGATCTATTCTTGCTTTTATGCCTAGCTAGGGGCGTTAAACGATAGCGCTAGTTGGGAGGCAACCCAATTTTCTTTATGTTTTTTGTTTTTGCTCCTGTTTAGTAATAAATCTTGAATCTACCTTCTTTTTTAGATGTGTTTTTATCTTTTAATTAGTGTTTGTGCCAAGTAGAACCTATAGGATAACCTACGATGATAGTTGATTTGATTCTGCTGAAAAACAGAAACTTTGCATGCACGAATATAATTTTCTTAATTCACAGGAACGTGATTTTGCGTTGATTCATTTTGCTTCTGTTCAATAAACAAATTTTCCAGGACTTCCTATTTTGGTAGGATTTTAAGAGTTCCAGAAGTTTGCGTTAGTTACAGATTGCTACAGACTGTTCTGTTTTTGACAGATTCTGTTTTTCGTGTGTTGTTTGCTTATTTCAATGCATCTATGGCTAGTAAATTAGTTTATAAACCATAAGGAAGTTGGAATACAGTAGGTTTAACACCAAAATAAATAAATAATGAGTTCATTGCAGTACCTTATGTGGTGGTTTTGTTTTCTTTCACTAACGGAGCTTATAAGATTTCCTGTTGAGTTTTGTGTTGTGAAGTTTTCAAGTTTTGGGTAAAGCTTTTATGGACTATGGAATAAGGAGTGGCAAGAGCCTAAGCTTGGGGATGCCCATGGCACACCAAGATATTCAAGGATAGCCAAAAGCCTAAGCTTGGGGATGCCCCGGGAAGGCATCCCCTCTTTCGTCTTCGTTCATTGGTAAATTTACTTGGAGCTATATTTTTATTCGCCACATGATATGTGTTTTGCTTGGAGCGTCGTGTATTATATTAGTCTTTGCTTTTTAGTTTACCACAATCATACTTGCTGTACACACCTTTTGGGAGAAGCCTATTTGATTAGAATTTGCTAAAATACTCTATGTGCTTCACTTATATCTTTTGAGCTTGATAGTTTTTGCTCTAGTGCTTCACTTATATCTTTTAGAGCACGGTGGTGTCTTAATTTTGAAGAAATTGCTAGTCTCTTATGCTTCACTTATATTATTTTGAGAGTCTTTTAGAACAGAATGGTATTTTCTATGATCATAAAGTTGGTCCTAGAATGACGAGCATCCAAGTTGGGTATAATAAAAACTATCATAGAAAAGAATTGGATGCTATGATCAATATGATGCTCGATAATTGTTTTGAGATATGGAGGTAGTGATATTAGAGTCATGCTAGTTGAGGTGATTATGAAAAATACTTGTGTTAAGGGTTGTGATTCCCATAGCATGCACGTATGGTGAACCACTTTGTGATGAACTTGGAGCACAATTTTATTTATTGAGTGTCTTCCTTATGAGTGGCGGTCGGGGACGAGCGATGGTCTTTTCCTACCAATCTATCCCCCTAGGAGCATGCGCGTAGTGCTTTGATTTTTGATGACTTCTAGATTTTTGCAACAAGTATATGAGTTCTTTTGATTAATGTTGAGTCCATGGATTATACGCACCCTTTCCACCATTGCTAGCCTCTCTTGTACCGTGCAACTTTCGCCGGTACCATATACCCACCATTTACCTTCCTCAAAACAGCCACCATACCTACCTATTATGGCATTTCCATAGCCATTCCGAGATATATTGCCATGCAACTTTCCACCGTTCTGTTCATATGACATGCATTACTTTTGTCATATTGCTTTTGCATGATCATGTAGTTGACATTGTATTTGTGGCAAGGCCACCTTCATAATTTTCATACATGTCGCTCTTGATTCATTGCATATCCCGGTACATCGCCGGAGGCATTCATATAGAGTCATATCTTGTTCTAGCTTTGAGTTGTAAATCCATAAAAGTGTGATGATCTTCATTATTAGAGCATTGTCCTAGTGAGGAAAGGATGATGAAGACTATGATTCCCCCACAAGTCGGGATGAGACTTCGGACTTTACAAAA
>NC_057813.1:452326702-452329951 GCF_018294505.1 Triticum aestivum
AGGCCAAAAATAAAAAAAAGAAGGCCAAAGAAAAAAAAAGAAAAAAAAGAAAAAAAGGGAAAAAAGAAAAAAAGAGAACAAATAATAAAATGAGAGAAAAAGAGAGAAGGGACAATGCTACTATCTCTTTTTCCACACTTGTGCTTCAAAATAGCACCATGATTTCATGATAGAGAGTCTCATAAGTTGTAACTTTCATATACTAGTGGGAATTTTTCATTATAGAACTTGTCTTGTAATTTCCAATGATGGGCTTCCTCAAAAGTGCCCTAGGTCTTCGTGAGCAAGCAAGTTGGATGCACCCAATTAGTTTCTTTTATTGAGCTTTCATATATTTATAGCTCTAGTGCATCCGTTGCATGGCAATCCCTACTCACTCACACTGATATCTATTGATGGGCATCTCCATAGCCCGTTGATATGCCTAGTTGATGTGAGACTATCTTCTCCTTTTTGTCTTCTCCACAACCACCATTCTATTCCACATATAGTGCTATGTCCATGGCTCACGCTCATGTATTGCGTGAAAGTTGAAAGAGTTTGAGATTATTAAAGTATGAAACAATTGCTTGCCTTGTCATCGGGGTTGTGCATGATTAAATACTTTGTGTGATGAAGATAGAGCAACAGCCAGACTATATGATTTTGTAGGGATAACTTTCTTTAGCCATGTTATTTTGAGAAGACATGATTACTTTGATTAGTATGCTTGAAGTATCACCATTTTCTTGTTAATATGAACTTTTATTTTGTATCATTTGGATCTGAACAGTCATGCCACAATAAAGAAAATTACATTAAGAATTATGCTAGGTAGCATTCCACATCAAAAATTCTCTTTTTATCATTTACCTACTCGAGGACGAGCATGAATTAAGCTTGGGGATGCTTGATACATCTCCAACGCATCTATAATTTTTGATTGTTCCACGCTATTATATTACCCCTTTTGGATGTTTATGGGCTTTATTTTACACATTTATATCATTTTTGGGACTAACCTACTAACCGGAGGCCCAACCCATATTGCTGTTTTTTTGCCTATTTCAGTATTTCGAAGAAAAGGAATATCAAACGGAGTCCAAATGGAATGAAACCTTCGGGAGCGTGATTTTTGGAACGAACGTGATCCAGAGAGCTTGGAGTGCAAGTCACGAAGCTTCCGAGGAAGCCACGAGACAGGAGGCCGTGCCCCCCTGTAGGGTGCGCCCCCTGTCTCGTGGGCCCCTCGGGGGGCCACCGACGTACTTCTTCCTCCTATATATACCTATGTACCCCGAAAACATCCAGGAGCACCACGAAACACAATTTCCACCGCCGTAACCTTCTGTATCCGCGAGATCTCATCTTGGAACCACGGAGGGCCTCTACATCAACATCCTTGCCCCTCCGATGAATTGTGAGTAGTTTACCACAGACCTACGGGTCCATAGTTATTAGCTAGATAGCATCTTCTCTCTTTTTGGATCTCAATACAATGTTCTCCCCCTCTCTTGTGGAGATCTATTCGATGTAAACTCTTTTTGCGGTGTGTTTGTCGAGATCCGATGAATTGTGGGTTTATGATCAAGTTTATCTATGAATAATATTTGAATCTTCTCTGAATTCTTTTATGTATGATTGAGTTATCTTTGCAAGTCTCTTCAAATTATCAATTTGGTTTGGCCTACTAGATTGGTCTTTCTTGCGATGGGAGAGGTGCTTAGCTTTGGGTTCAATCTTGCGGTGTCCTTACCCAGTGACAGAAAGGGTTGCAAGGCACGTATTGTATTGTTGCCATCAAGGATAACAAGATGGGGTTTATATTATATTGCATGTGTTTATCCCTCTACATCATGTCATCTTGCTTAATGTGTTACTCTGTTTTATGAACTTAATACTCTAGATGCAGGCAGGAGTCGATCGATGTGTGGAGTAATAGTAGTAGATGCAGGCAGGATTCGGTCTACTTGTTATGGACGTGATGCCTATATACATGATCATCTCTAGATAATCTCATAACTATGCGCTTTTCCAATTGCTCGACAGTAATTTGTTCACCCACCTTAATACTTATTATATTTTGAGAGAAGCCACTAGTGAAACCTATGGCCCCCGGGTCTATCTCTTATCATATTTGCTTTCAATCTACTTTTATTTGCATCTTTACTTTTTTCATCTATATTATAAAATACCAAAAATATATTTATCTTATCATACTATCTTTATTAGATCTCATTTTTGCAAGTGGCCGTGAAGGGAATGACAACCCCTTTATTGCGTTGGTTGCGAGTTCTCAGTTTGTTTGTGTAGGTGCGTGGGACTTTTGAGGAGCCTCCTACTGTATTGCTACCTTGGTTCTCAAAACTGAGGGAAATACTTACGCTACACTTTGCTGCATCACCCTCTCCTCTTCGAGGAAAACCAATGCAAGCTCAAGACGTAGCAGGGAGCGAGGGGAAGATCTGCTGAAGGATCACCCTCACCTATTTTCTAGCCAACCCGAATCTCGAGGGCGAGATTCATCTTAAGGGGGGTAGGTTTTTAACATCCCAAATTTTCAATTTGGAATGTTATACACTAGGTCATCATTGCATATCATATTTTATTGCTTTGGTCTGATCCAGAAATTCTAAGCAACTCAAGGACCCTCGGAGAGAGTTGGGGATTTCGCTATTTTCATATTTGAGTTTTCTCAAATTTTGAAAATAGGATCATTTGATTTTATTTATTTTATCTTCAATTATTTCTATAATAAAAATTTGAGAGAGGGAATAAAATGACTTTCCCAAAATAAAGAAATATTGAGGATTTAATAAAAAAACAAATAAGATTTTATTTTGGAGTTTTTGCTATTTTATTTGAATTTAGGAAAAATTGCACGTTTTCAAAACTGCATTTTTAGGGCCAAGAAATGTTCATCTCCTTCTAAATATTTTATTTAGACGGTGAAAATTTGTTTTGGCATTTTTAGATTTTTATTTATTTTTCTAGAATTTATTTTCTATTTGGCGGATTTAAAAAAAACCGCGCCCGACTGGGCCGAAGGCCCAGCCGAGCCAGGCCGGCCCGCCTCCGCGCCGCGCGCCGCCCCTGCCGACCTGGACTAGGAGTCCGAGCCGGACTCCTCTTCCCGCCGCCTTGCGTCCTTCCCCAAGCCGCCACACCCCTCTTAAATACCACCGCCGCCGCCCTCCCCACCCCGCCACCCGACCCTCCCCCCCCGCTGCAGCAGCAGCAGCCGTAGCCGCAGCCGCTGCCGTCGCCGCC